>NC_086243.1:22795000-23095000 GCF_036321145.2 Pelmatolapia mariae | reverse complement strand
TTGGAAAAACATTTCCTGGTCTGATAAGTCTCGATTTACGCTTTGACATTCGGATGGTAGAATCAGAATTTAGTATAAGCAATATGAACGTGTGGATCAATGTAATGATTTCAGCACACTTTGGGGGCATCATTTAAACACACCTCGATAACCGAGTATTGTCCTGGCCATGTCCAGACCTTTATGACCTCAGTGTGCCCATTTCCTGATGGAGATATGACATGAACGACTGTACGGTGACAGAAAACTTTTGTCCTGTAAAATAATAAGTCTCTGGGATTGTTAAGAGAGTGTTGACATGTGACAGCTTCCTGTCATCACACTCTTCCACACATGCTGACATATTGCTGTTTCATTAAGACTGTTTTTTCATCACTTTTTTTCTTGCATTGGAAAGATGACAAACTGGGGGAACTTCCAGCCACTCTATGCTTAGGGAAACATTTCCCCCTTTGCACTTAAAGAGAAATCTTTGCATGTCTGTGCAGAGTTCCTCTCCAGTGTTTCCTTGTGTCAGCAGGAATATGATGATGTCCGCAAAAGTGCCCAAGTGGAGCAGCAGGTGTTACGTGGTCTTAACCTGGGATAAAAGAGATAATAATAAGGCTCTTAACCATAATCCATGCCCATTGTTTCCCGACGAGCACTCTAACAGCACTGGAAGTTTCGCTTGATTTAGTTACGACAGCTTTATCAGGACAATGTGGACTCTATCAGTCCTCAGTAAATCATAGACTGCTGAGCATAACACGCATACTTCAGTAAACAAATGTGCAGCGTGAGAAACAAGCACTGTGCTGCTGTGGTTACATGGCACAATGATTTTGGCTTCCTTTATGTATTCCATGAACACATTTGGTTTTAAAAAGAAACAAGAGGAGATGCTTTAACTTTGCAGCCTCCACTGCTTGTAGCGCCTCAGCAAGTCAACAAATAGCAGGTTCCAGCTTTCCGAGAATTAGGGCCACACAGTCTTGTCGGGATTAACAGCTCTCTGGCAGGGAAAGGATTGGGCACGTTTTAACAAGCAACTTTACTGAGCGCTTTGGAAAAGCTACACAGATGACTTCCAAGACCTAAGTGTGAGTGCAGGAGCCCATCTAGTGTTTCCCCTGTCGTTTATTTGTGCTCATGTTTTTGGATGAAATGAGGCCGTGTGACTGTTTGGAGGAGCTGCTGGAATGCATTGTGATGCAGAGTAGCTGTCATGTCGCATTTACTTTCCAGGCCTCTGTAAGGTGCACAAGAGTGAAAGAGCGCTTACATGTTTGAAAACGGGCCTCCTGCACTTGGCTGGAGGCCAGTCCACAGCACCACTGCTAAAAATGTGAGTGTCCATTAACCTCAGAGAGGCACCCATCAAAGTATTATCTTTGCAAGCACCGGAAGGAAGAAATCCTTCTCTGGAGTCGTACATCTCGTATGCCCCGAGGACGCCCTGGAAAGGGGAAACGGACCGAGTTGGTGGATGTCCTACTACGTCCTCACACACGGGAGCAGCTTTCCTGCAGTGAAAAAGTGTAGCACACTGGCGTCTAGGAAGAGCACTGAGATGAATCATATGTGAACCTTATTGTTCCCTCCAGTCAAGCAGTTGGAGTTTTTGCTAACCTCTCCCTCGCTGACTCCTTTCCCATGTTCTATAAGCAGACCACCGATGCGTTCTCACATGACTTCCTGGCACTTGTGGTTGACGATTAACTTGGGGATAGGCGTGGGCCTAAACAAGGTTTAACATCACAGCTCTGACTTTTTCCTCTAAGTCTATACTTTAAAAATATACTTTACTAACTTTAAACTGGATTTTCCTCACCGGTACTGCATCTCCAGCACCTCTCACAGATCGCACGGACTGAAAAAAGTAACCCAAGTACGTGATATTCAGAGAAAGAGTCAGCCTTATCACTCTGAACCCTGACCCTGTTGTTTTTGCTGTCACATTCAAACAGGGTGTTACCTACATATAACCATATGTTGGAATAAGGTAAAGTGGCAGAAAGTGCAGCTTCAGCTTTTATGTAAGAGCACTTTAATCCCTCTCAGCAGTGAGCTGATCATTTCAGACAGATTTATGTCATTACTGAGAGGGAGACGGCACACACCAACGCACCTGTGCTGTGAGTGGCAGCTAAAAGTACCACAGCGGTGGCTTTCGCATCGGTGAGGTTTTTAACCACATGCCTGTTGCATTGCATCCTGCTGTTTTCCACAGCACAACAAACGGTTAGACAAAGTGCCTTCATCTTTAGCTGAACATCTCCACCCATTTTCAGCCCCAAGTGATTAAAATGGGCCTGTTACAGTTAGCTCCATAATTTGTTGGACAAAAACATAATTTTTCTAGTTTTGCCTAATTATGCCACTGCAGTTGATTTTAAGCCAAAGAATCAAGATGTGATTGAAATGCAGATTATGAGCTTTAATTTGAGAGGTTTATAAATACACGTGTTATTTTTATTCTTCTTCTGTTGTTCTCTGGCTGCCCCTCCCTGAGCCTGGCTCTGCAGCAGGTTTCTTCCTGTTAAAACTGAGTTTTTCCTTCCCACTGTCGCCAAGTGCTTGCTTATAGGGGCGTCGTCTGATTGTTGGGGTGTTCTCTGTATTGTTGTACGGTCTTGACTTTACAATACAAAGTACCTTGCAGCAACTGTTGTTGTGATTTGCTGCTAATTATATTAAAATTAATATTTGCAGGAAAAGCCTTTGTCACTGACTGCTTGGGTTGCTTTTGTATTTTGCGCTCGGTCATTATCCATTTGCACTGATTTTCAGGTTCCAGGCGATTAGCATCTGGTAGGTTTTTTTTCTACTCTTGGCTCTGAATGATGTGATAGAGAGAGAGGACATCACTGATGTGGTCGTCTCAGACACACAACATCTGTGCTATGAGCACAGAAGCTCCGCCCACCTGTTGTTTAAATTTTTGAGAGGGAGCTAGAAGGAGAAAGGCAGCTTTAAAGTCAGAGGACCTAAAACAGTTTGTTACAAACAGTGTATGAACTGAGGGCTCCTCCAAGGCTCTGGGGATGAATATAAGATAAATAAAGATTATTTTGAACTGCGATCCATGCAAAGTCACTCTAGTAGAGTCCAAGAATAGGAATATGGAGTTTGAATCAGTCTCCGCACAAAGATGGTTAAAATCTGTATGAATCAGAGACACATGATGGATGAGGAGTAAAAATCTAAAATAATACATTATATACTTCCACTGGACTTTTACATGGATTTCTGTTTACTGTTAGTGTACTCTGTACACAGTAAAAAAGAAAAAACAATTGTGTTTTCTTTCATAAAAAGTGGCATTATGTTAATATGCTGGTATTTTCAAAGTCAAATTCTGAATAATGAATTCATATTTAACAGTTATCATTAAGAGCAAGGTTAGTTTAAAGAGTCAATTGAGCAAAAGTTTAAAATATATATATAAACAAATAGAATTTAAATGTCAGTTATTTGATGTGGACAGTTTTTCACTTTTAATGACTGATCAGACACACAGATTAACAAAATACAGACACAGCAGGAGTCACAACTTTACAAACATCACAGGAAGCAAAACAAAATGTACAAGCACACACAGCATCTGGCCGACATAATTACATTTTAATTACTTGGGCTGGCTGTAGTCGGTTCCAATGATGGTTAATTAGGCAGAAAGAAGTCCAGTCCTGAGGGGTTCACAGCACCCGAGACTGTCTACCATAGCTTAATAAATCCCTCGACATTGTCATGAGCACTTTAATCTCTGTTAAGCAAGTGTTTACTGTTTACTGTACGATTTAGTCCCATGTTGCAACCCCGGTATAATGAGGAAGATCCAGCAGGTGGCTGGCAAATAAAAAGTAAGCTAGCAAATAATAAATAAATATCTGATCAACCCCCACCAAACAGCAGTCAGAAAAACTAGCTGGTGAAGATAATCAATCCCTTTTTTTTAATCCCATAACAGAGCCAGTAGTAAGTGGGACACCAATCTGTGCTTGTTGGGTGTATAAATGCTTTATTTTTCTCATAGTGTTTTTTTAGATAATTACTTATCATGGTCAGTTTTATTGTTTACAGTTCTGCAAATGGAGAACATTAAGTGTTCAGATTTTAATTGTGTTCTGTGTCCTGTGTCTGTTCTTACAGCCAATCAGCAGCCTTTTTTGAAGCGTGTGCCAAACTCACCGTCCTTTCCAGTAATACGTGTTTGCTTATTGTTTTGTCTTCCGGGTCTGATTTGCAGACAATGAAAGCCTGTGAAAGCGATGCTTTTCGACAGCCAGCATGTAAATATCGGATGCTGAAGTTTCCTTAAAAGACGCCACAAAAAGAAAAGTTCCTGCCACAGTTGGGATTACCACACCGCAGGGCTGCAAGTCAGTCGGGGAGTTGTTCAAGAGTCTCAGCAAAATGACTTTTATATAAAAATTATTGGTAAAAAAAAATTGGAGTAAAACTCTCTGAACATGTGTCTTCGTGAAATAATTGCAGTATCTTGGACTCAGTGGAGCTTTAATTAGATTTTCACATTTGAGATTTTTCATTTTGAATGCAGCGATTTGCTTCCATTAATTTGTGAACAGTATTATTTTAAGCTTGCTGACACTTGCTTGGTCACTATCTGTTAGCCTGTTTGATTATTTTTGCACAGTAATGGACTTTAAGCAGACTTTTTGTTTTCAATTCTCAGCTAATAGATTTACATAACCCTAAGAAAGGAAAGGTAACCACAGGAAAAACCCATGAAAATGTTTGTGCAGGCTTGTTGGAAAGGTTCAGCATCATGGATTTTTTTTTCTTTAAGATGTGCTTATATCAGATAATTTTCTTATAACTTGAAAAAAAACTGAATCACACTTTATATTTTTGGCTTTGTCTAAAAAAACCCTCAATAACAGATGAGAAATAAAGTCATTGACATTTATCAGTCTGGAAAGGGTTGCAAAACCATTTCTAAGATTTTGGGACTCCAATGAACCACAATGAGAGTCAATAAGCGCACATGGAGAAAACTTGGAACTGTAGAGAACCTTGCGAGGAGCCACCAGCACACCAAAATTACTCCAAGAGCGCATGGACGACTCGTGCAGGTCAGAAAGGAAGCCAGAACAACATCTAAAGAACTGCAGGCCTCACTTGGCTCAGTTAAGGTCAGAGTTCATGATTCAACAATAAGAACGAGACTGGGCAAAAATGTCATCTATAGGAGAGTTTCAAGGAGAAAAGCATGAAAAACATTGTTGACCGAAAAAGAACACAAAGGCTCGTCTCACATTTACCAGAAAAACATCCTGATGATCCAAAAGAGTTTGGTAAAAAATATTCTGTGGACTGATGACACAGAAGCTGAACCTTTTTGAAGGCTTGAGTCCTGTCACATCTGGCATAAGACTAACACAGCATTTCATTAAAAGAAAGTCATACACACTGAAACAGGGTGGTGGTAGTGTGATGGTCCTGGGCGGCTTTGCTGCTCCAGGACCGAGACAGCTTGCTATAATTGAGAAACTGTTAATTCTGCTCTTTACCAAAAATCCTGAAGGAGGCATTAGTTGGTGCCCTGAAGCTCAAGCTTACACAGTTTGAGGTGGACAGGATCAAAAATACACCATCAAGTCCCCCATAATGGCTCAGAAATTAAAATTACATAAAATGAAGTTTTTGGAAGTGTCCGGTCAAATTTTGGACTTAAATCAGATTGAGATTCTTTGACATGACCTTAAACAGTTTATGATTGAAAACTATCCAATGTGGCTTAAATAAAACAATTCTACAAAGAAGAGAGGGCTAAAATCATCCACAGTGATGTGAAAGACTTACTGCCAATTATTGCAAACCTTTGATTGCAGTTGTTGCTGCAACTTATTAATTCTTCTCCTTTAAGTGTTAGCACCAATCCTCAATCAGATATCAGTTCTTAAAGTCTGTTTGGGTTTAAACTCCGCCCTGTTAAAAGACTGTCTCCCACCTTGACTCACTGTCTACCTGAAAGAGTTTCAGGTACACTGACCCACTCTCAGTACACTGACATGATCACAGAGGTCATGATTAAGGAGCCTGTCAGAATGCTTGCGGCACAAAAACAAACATTTTGGTCCCCAGCAGCAGCATTCAAATCATGTGCTTGCGTCATTGTTTCTTGGCCTTAATTACACATCAATAGTTCTGAGACATAATGACCCTAATCTGGTCAAAGTAGCAGAGTAGGGTACATAATCTGCTTTGATCAAAATGGTTAAACTAGAGACAAAATGCCCTACATAGAGCCTGACTAATACATCAGTGGGTGGAGATTTATTGATTTATTGGTATCGGCTGACAAATGAAAATGTAAAAAGTAAAGACAAGACAGGAGAAACACGTGTAGATGTTTCATAGTTTATTCACTAGAGGGTAGTCCTGCAGTGTCCCTCTTAGAAACACGTGTTTGGAAATCCACGACTAGTTGTGACAATCTTAGTAGGTAATATCTGAATAAAGACTCATGAATAACTACATACAATAACTGTTGAGAAAATCTATACATGGTTCATGTGTCTGAAAGGAAAAAAGTATTGTCTGCAACATTGGATTTTCAGCTCATCAAATATCGGTATTGGTCTTAAAGATCTCACATTAGTCAGGTTCTATTTCTTCATCAGGAAGCTGTTTTAAACTTTGCAGTTTATCACATTGAAATTCAGGAGACATTCAGTAATGATGGAGGTGGATAACCTTTCAACAATAAGTAACATAAGTAAGATATAAAAACATTTATGTTTGTTTTTTTGCTTTTAATTTGCGATTATTGTCTCCTTTTATTGTTTTGTTATTCATCCATCCATCTCTTTTCTGGCGCTTAACCAATCCAGGGTCACGGAAGGGCTGAAGACTATCCCAGCTCTCAATCTGTTGCTGGGCTAACACGTAGAGACAACCACTCATGCTAACATTAATAACCTAACCACTACGCTTTACTGTAAGACCCTTAAAGAATTTTAAAAGATTGATAAAAGTATTGTTTTACTGTTGCTTGATTTGACAAACGTTTAGGATGTGTCTTCTTCTGCCCCACTAGAAGCACAATATATGAGGAAAAGTGAAAATCTAACCTTTTCTTCCTACGTTACGAGACGTTGTGAGAGCCAAAAATAAACCAGAGGGTAGCTCATGAATGGGAAGTGGGACATGGATTTATCCAACCACTTACTATACTTTCTAATCTCATTAGGACATCTCACTCCTACGAGCTGCACACTCCACATGGGATTAGGCTCAGGATATAAAATTCACACTGCTGCAATTCTCTTCTATTTCATTTGCAATCCTGCACATCCCTGCATTGCATAAAAGTCCTGCAGACTAATTACTGGTAAGCTTTCTCTCACTTGTGCTTGTGGGAAGGCGACGGCGACCATCACCTCTTGACCCCGCAGCTTCGGCTTTCCTTTCGCCATTTCAGGCATGTTGTTGTGCACATGTGACACTCTGAGTTTACCTTTCATTACACGCTGTGGCAAATACCTCCTGTTTTTCCCATAAGGGGTCACTTTCCCACTGAATCAATGCCTACATCAACAGGAGATGGTGTTGGTGGTCACTCCTACGGCCTGCAGTGATTTACAGATAAATGCCAACCAGAGGGTATTTCAGAATAAACCGAGCGTCTGTCAGAGACACGGGACAAACAGAAATCCTGGAGGAGCAGCTCTAATTATTCCAGTAAGGCTTATTTTAGCTAGACAAACAACAGGATATGATTATCTTGCAACAAACAAGCTTTGATGGAGGATGTAAACAGGTAGTGAATTGGCGGTGACGATTAAGATGGCATTGTGGTTTTTTAAAAAAAAAGGAAAAGAAGAAAAAAAGTTTTCAGGAAGAACGGTCTCGGATATTTTCAGCCCGTGAGAGCTCAGTTGTGAAGACGGTGTGAAATACGTAATCCTGGTGTTTTTGCGAGTGTGAGAACATCGCAGGATCAAAGGGAGAATCAAGTTCTGTTTTCAAACAATGGCTGGATTGCAAACAGATTTTCCTTCCTCACTGTTTCTCCCTCGGTTTCCTAAATAACAGAGAATCTTAGTCTATTTAGAGAAGAGCCAGACCGCTACCGGCAGGAAGAAAATTAAGGAAGGTTTTTTGTGATTGGCTCTTTCCTTAACAGCATGTGATCCTGGATAAAACTGGAGGGAAGGAAACAACTAAATTAATTAATGCACAAATCCTCCAAATTAGTTTCTCTCCCGTGTATAGATTACGTGAATGTGGAAATCTCGACTTTTTATCTGAAAATATTTTAATTGAGGAGCCACTGTGTGAGCATCAATTCATTTTAAACGTAACACACTGTGATTACATGACAGGTACTTTCAGCTGCTTCCTTATTTCCCAGTGACCTGCCACAGAGGATAGATCTTCATGATTAGGCGCAGATTTATTATTATTATTTTTTAATGTTGGATGCCCTTCCTCACGCAACCCTCCCATTTATCTGGGTTTGAGCCCGGCACCAAGAGTACACTAACTTGTGTCCCCCTGAGGCTGGTGTTGTGTGTCCTTCCGGGCTCAAACCGGGGATCTGTGATTACATACGAAGTCCAACATCCCAAATCACAGGCTCAGCTCTGAAAATGCACCCACCTTATGATGTTGGAATGCTTATTATAATTTTAAAAGGTTCTGCAGCTCATTCTGAATACGCCCATGTCAGCTGATCTTTTTGTAAACGGTGGTTTACAGTTTGAATTAATAACTATAACAGTAAAATTGCGCAAAACAAGTTAAACTCCATGAAGGGAAAAGGAAGTCCAGACATCCTCTGTTTAACAGAGGATTGAAGTTGGTGGAAAATGCACAATTTGAGTTCACTTCAATGTTTTTAATAACCTGATAAAAACAGTAATTAAAAAACAATAAACAAAAATTCTAAATGATGCATTTGATAAAAGTCATGGGCATTGCCTTGTTTTATGATAATCACGTTACTACTCATTTATCTACCTGATAATTCGCCTCACGTTTGACTGACTTCTTTGGGTTGTTACTGGCAGCACAGTGTTTACAACTTTAGTAAATATCCAACTCATTTCACCACTAACCCATAATCACATCAGTGTCATTTTAAAGGAACACTTTGTCTGCTACTACACAACAATATTGCTTGTTCGGTTCATAAATTTACAAAGAATGTGGGTCTGTACACACAGCGTGCACCTAATTTAGTCTGGTTTCAAATCAGGAGATTACAGAACTTTATGTTTCACTGTATGTGATCAGTAACCTCGTGAACTGAATAATGTTTACTTCCGGAGGTTATCTGGCCTTTTTTGGAGCTCTCTGTTCCTTATTTGGGTGTTTCCTGTGTGACGTCTGTTATCGAAAACAAATGCTCTTTGGTTTATTGTCTTTCTTTTTTTTATGTGTGTGTAATAAACCCATAAAATGTGTATTCCTTCAAGTCAGAATACATATATATGAACATATATATATATATATATATATATATATAAATAATATGTATAAATATAGTTAACTAGTAAATATTGCTTATTTAAATATTTTTAATTGTGAGATGCACATAAAAGTCTTGGGAAACCCCACAAAGTCCATGATTATGCTTACTGGCAAAATTGTTGTTTTTCCTTTAATTAATTTTCACAGGGCTCTAATGATAATAATAATAATAATAATAATAATAATAATGATGATAATTTGTTTTTAGAATTACAAAGTACCCTGTCTACTCAAATAAAGTTAAATTGAACCTGAAAAGAAAAATATTTTAAGAGATGCTTGTTTAGATATGTATTATTACTGTTATTATTATTATTAGTAATAGTATTAGTATTAGGAGTTAGTAATAGTGATATTTAATGAATAACTATAAATGTTAAAATGGTAAAGTAATTTATTTAGGCAGCAACTTGAATGATTATTTTTTAGCTAATCATTAATATTTAGGTCTTTAAATTTCATAAAGTGTAAATGATTATTGTTTTCAAATTCACAACAACCACAAACATGTAAAAAATAATAATTTAAAGATTAATTGGGAGTTTTTGATGGATTTTATATCGATCATTTGACCGATTATTTCGTCTGTAGTCGTACATTTAAAGTTCTAAGTACGTTTCAAATCGAGTGACACGGCAGTAAATCTAAAGCAGTCTTCGATGTAAACTTCTCCTTGTTGCAAATTAATCGCAGGAGTAACTGTGTTACTTTCTAACGCGTTACCGGCTGACAGTAGGATCAGTTTGTTGTGTAATCCAATAAGCTCCAGTCCGTATTTCCCCTCAAGCCCATCTGGCTCACTGGCAGGGTTTGTTTACTGGCGGAGGGGCTGGGAAGAAGGGGATCCTACAGGACCAGGGAGACTCTACAACCTACCTCTGTCTGTGGAAGAAGAAGAAAAGGAAAAAAAACAACTATAAACTCCGATAAACCTACTTTCCTCTCGTTTAGATACACACTTTTGACCGTAGCGGGCCGCCGTGCAGTGCACTGAGCACAAGTTGGAGCGTGTATGTGAATTTCTTTTCTTTTTTTAAATTCCCAAACAAAAACAAAAAAGGAGAGTGTGCTTCTGAGCTGCGACGAAGTCTGCGCTGTCAGCCTTTCGGAGAGCGGAGGTGTTGCTGAAATATCTGCACGGACTGTGGAGGAAGTTTTCCAGCCAAGCCGACAAAATTCACAACACAAACATGAAAACTGGGCTGTTTTTTGCTCGCTGTGGGACTTGACGGGATTTCTTCTTCTTTTTTTCTCTCTATCTCGCTGTCTCTTTTTTTCACGCTAACATTACGCCACGCATGCCACAACCATCGAGTCAGCAGCAAACGACTCCCCCTTTTTTAAAAAAAATCCCTCTTAATTACACCAAAGCTCGCTTTTATTAAGATGTTCGTGCATGCATCATTTCTATTTTTTGAGGATGAAATGCATTGCAGCCGAGTGGCCACGCGTCGCATTTGGTGAAGTTAAAATTAACTGAGTGGGCTGCTGAAAAGCGGCGCAAACTTCGCTTGTGGCCTGAGCTGGAGTGGAGCAGGAGCCAGGCTAGCTAGCTCAACTGTAGCACCAGCGCTAACCAGCTTCTTCTCGGCTAGCGAGTCCGTTTTTGCACTTTTTTTTTTACCGACACTGACACACTCAGCTGGGCCAGAATAACAACCAAAAAGCACTTAAAGTCATAAAAGAGCACCCACGCCCTGTGTTGGCGTTTGTTGATGGTGGCGCCCCCCACCCCACAGTGAGGTGGCTAACTTTAGCAGCAGCAGCACTGCTAGCTTGTGTTTGACTGAACACGTTGGAGTCCTTCCTCCGCCCATCTTCCGGGATGTCTTTTATTTATTTTTGTTTACCTGTTGGCCCACGCCGCAAAACAAAACCAGTTTCCTGAAGGTACTCCTCTCTCTCTCAAGTCCGAGCTGTCCTGCTCGTCGGGAGGTTTTTCTTTTTATATTTTTCTGATTTTCGACCGGGAGTAAGCGCTGCATGGTGTCAGATATGTGGCTCCGGACTTTGCGTTTGGGGTTTGTTTTGACCGCAGTCTGCTTTATGATGAGCTGTCACCAAGCGAGTGCAGAGAGTAAGTAACACCAATTTTCACATTTTCTGTTAAGCTCTTTTTAAAAACTGTGTGACACTTAGAGTAAGTAGCTGTTTGTGCTGTGCAGATGCCAGTTTTCTGCCCTAAGAGAAAGCAGAAGTTTTTTTGCGAAAAAGAGCGGAAAACGCACAGATTGAAATTACGCTTGATTAAAAAATTTAAAAATGACAGCCAAGTACTGCGAAAATTCTCCTCAGTTGCAGTGATTGGGTTAACGAAAGCAATCAAACAAATCTTTACACATATTTTAATAGTGCCAAGATAATGGTTGATCGATTTCATAAGTGACTTATCAGGTTTTCTTTATCTACAGATATTTACACCCACGTAGTAGCTGCTGTAGTTATTATATGAACATCCAAAAACACAGTAAATCACTATCATTATTATTATTAGTACGGGTTTACTCTTAAATGAAGCAAACATCCCGCTGATTAGTCGGATACCCTGCTGCAATATTGCCATACTGTTTTTTTTTCTCTTGTTTTGTTAGTGATGGTGAGTTGATAAAAAGCACGCAGGCTGCAGCAGCAGTGCTGTAGACAGCGCCTGCATTGAAGGGACAAAGGTTAGCAGTTATCGGCTGTGTGAGTCTGCACTAACTGTAAACAAATTAAGTAAGTAGTCTGAGAATTTAGTAGAATTAATTGGTTGTTATTGTAGATGCTTAAGCTTGGCTTGTTGCTCTGCTCGGTGCAGGAATGTGACAATAAGCCCTCTTTAAAGCCCCTCACAATCCCTTCTACACTCGCCAGCCCTGGTGATAAGAATGAATGAACGGCATTTGCAGTGACTCTGCAAACTGACAGTTTTCCACTGTGGGAATCTTTATTATAAGGGAAATATTACTAAGAATAGGTGTGGGACATTTTTAAAGATGTCTGCACAGCAGAGCAGTGATATGGCAGAGATCAGTCATTGCCCCATATACCAGGAAGTTCAGTTTTTATCAGAGCAGATGATTCATTCCAGGTTATCTTTGATTTATAGGTCAGAAGAAAAAAATTTAAAACCTTTTTTTTTAAATCTGCAAATAACTCTTGGGTTGTTTCCTTATTGTCCAGCCAGAATAACTTGTTGAAATAATGCTTGGCACAGCCTTTGGTGGAAGAATATTGGCTCGTGTTTGGTGCATCTGTCAATACTTTTTGAGTTTTATACAGTGAAATTACTCCCGAAGTGTGGATTTTTAAAATGACTTTAATGTTAAAATCAGACTTTAAATGTGGTGTAAATGCCTTTTTTATATGATCTTCAAAAGTCCGATGTAAACTGGTAAACTAACCAGTTTTCCTCAAGTTGTTTGTTTACAAAAATGTTTGCCTGTAGGTTCATTTGATGGTCAATTTTGTGCGCAGTTGCAAAGTAAAAACGATTTTGTACTCATCACTTTTAATCCTGTTTAATTACTGTAATATCTAAGAGAAAATGCTCTGCTTTTTGGTACAGTTCTGTGACACAAGCACACAAACACATTTTCAGATGAACAGATTAACAGAAGCCCCTCCCGTGTATGTACATTATGACATTTATACACTGTGTGCACAAACACTCGAGAGCCCCAGGTAGCTTTGACACTCATACTGCTTCACTATATGGCATTGGTTTGACGTAAGAGGCAATCGGATAAAAAGAAAAAGCGCAGAGTCTCTTGCCTTTCATCAGATTTAAATGAGGAGCGATTGGAGCGATGCCATGAAGTCAGGCTGAGCGAGAATTTTAAGATATAAATCTGAATCAAGTTGTGTAATTGCCGTGCAGCCCCCCTCTCGGTCCTCTCAGACTTAAGGGTGAACCACAGACGGGAAGAGTGGAACCTGGGCCCCACACTGCTCGATTTCATAAGCTGCACTGACCAGTGTTGAAGTCAGAAAATCTTTTGAGCTACTTGTTTTTCACTGCCCAGCTCAGCTTGATGGAAAAATTCATTTAATAATGGAAACTTCGTATTCACTGTGAATTGATTTCATTTACTAAACATCCATTGAAAATGTTGAAGTCGTCACCATTTTTGGTAAATATTGTGTATTTTACGCTTTTAGCTGGAGCCTGTAAAAAGTACCACAGATCGATTAGAAAGATTTTGTTTCTGTTTTTTTTACATTCACACTTTGAACATTTGTCCACCGCAGAACTGATGTGATAAACGTCAGCTTAAGTCATTTATAAGTGTCATCTTCTTTACTGATGTGACAGTGCAAGTCACCAAGAAAAGTAATTGCCAATACATACATCCAAGAAACTGGAAATATGACTTAAAGTGCCAGAAGTTTACGATTCAGAAAGCAAATAATGTAGAAAAACCCCCAAATTCAAACAAAATAAGCCTGCAGGTAGAAATTTATGCAAAGTTGTTTGTTACCATAGTTTACTTCACTGAACAGTTTTTTCTCCAAATGAGGGCAACAGAAACAGGTGCTTAGTTTGGGGTTGTGAGGGATTAGAGATGTTCCTGCTGACTAACTTAACATTTGTTTTAACGTCAGGGGGAAAAAACAGACTAGTTAATTCTAATTTAAAAAAACAACCGACTTTCAGAACCTCTAATCTGTGTAATCTTGCTCTGTTGTTAAATTCTGTTAGTACTTCCCCAAATTATGTACTGTCACCTTTAAAATATACTGTGTGTGCTGTCACATGACTGTTCTGTGACTCCCCCGTCTGTGACATGAAAACATCATGGAGGAAATGTCAAACACTGAGCCAACTGCGCAGTTTGTACCAAATAAAAATGGTGTTTTTGCTGTTATTTGGACGTGACTTTGGTTTTAGTAAAGACGACATCAACCAAAGCAAAGAGAACAAAAAAGAGTGCGAAAAAATAAGGCCATACATCAGTCTGTTCCAGCACTTGGAGTACAAATAAATCAATAAATCAATATATAAATATTCAAGGTCTTATCACAGCACAGTCTAATAGATGGGGTTAAATTTAAAAATATATTATTAAATATAAAATATATAAAAGCATGAGCTTCTTCTATCTTATGTCCCCTTACGTCGCGCTTCAAGGGCTCAGGTGGTCGAGTCGTGTTATTGTTGTGCCATGATAACATATCACCTTAAGGGCGTTAAACAGCCGGGGCTCGCCATGAAGCCACCGGCACCCTGTTGTCAAGCACCACTTTGGTCAAAAAATCAGGCAGCGATCCAACGACCTGGCGCCCTTGATTTACGCCACCCGACAAGAAGAGCAATTGTAGGGCGATGAAACTGTCCCTTCCCCCCGCCACCTCTTCAAAAACACTACACACAAGCTGCCACTGTGCCCTCAAGTACCAAAGTCACGAGTGCAGTTGACATGTATACAATAGTGTGATTTTTGCATTTGTCACCCGAAACAATGGCTCTCTAATCCTTGTTGGCACGTTCAGGTTTGAAATTTATGCACTGCTTGAAAACGGTAATCTGACACACCTGCACTCATTCGTTTTTATCCACTCATGCTGACGGTGAAACCTTGTAGTTTCTGATCTTTACCCTTGACACTGTGCTCTTGTTTAAAGAAAATATGCTTGTTAGCGTGCTGTCACACTTCAGAGGTAATAATTACCTCGGTGCTCGTGCTGTTTGTATGAACTCTGTGTTTTTTTTTAAAAGGCTCTTATGAATCCCGGTGGTTAAAGCCAGTAGTGACATTGGTTGTTTTGGCTGCTACTGCACTGTGTCAGCAGTTTTGCAAAATAACAGGCGCCCCAAATTTAAAATGAAGGACAAATAATAGGGTTGTGATTTATATTTTTACATAAAAAGGGGGTTGTATTGCTAACCAGCAGAGAGAATAATGTGTGAGTGCCGCTGAGTGGGTACTAAATGATCTTTGGTCCACAGCCACAGTATACAAATCACACAATCCCAAGGGGGAACTTTGTGGTGTGGTCGGGCTCTCTGTTTTACTCAGTTTCACTCTATTTAAAGACTGAGGCCTGATTTCTTTGGTTTTAACGTTTTCCTTGTTTTTTGCACTGTATTGTTAATGTGCTGTGGTTCCCAGTTGCTGACATATTTGATGATTAAACTCTCAACCCACGCCTGCTTTCTGGACTCTTGTAAGAGATTGTACACTGCGGAGGATGAATTTGACTCTTGACCAATTTCTGAAGAAAGTTGCATCTCTTCAGAGTCGTAGTAATGTCACTTTCTGGCTGTTGTAATATCCGACCTTGCACAATTGAAAAATGATAAACTTCTGAGCTGTAATTGGTGCTCAGAAGCTCTCGATAGCAGATAGTCGGATGTTTTTTTTTTTAATAAATACAAAATTTAGTTGAAGTAATTCTTAGAATAGTTTGAGCACGATGTTAGATAAATGAAACCTTATTTTAACAATTAAAAGTCATTTTCACTTTGAGGTTGTAAAACCCGTCTTAAAGAGGATCACATCACGTGCCAGTTTGTGAATCTTCGTTGTAGCCCTGTTTGAGAAAACAACACAACAGTGAAACTTAGAAAAGGGAAGTGTTGCAATCACTGAGTGCTTGCGCTCCTGCATGCTTATTGAGGCTCAGTGATAATATACACCATCAGCCTAACAGCCCGAACCCCCCCATCCACTTCCTTCTCTACATCAGAAGCCGTCTGTGCCTGTTGATGCTTGCAGCTGTAGTGAAAGGATTGCGGTTTTGTACGTAGTGCCACTGAGCACAAAGTGGACAGATTGTGGCGCTCAGACTGTGCAGCATTGACTCCTTTTGGTTCAGATATGCACACAATTTGTGTTCTGCATTAAAGCTTCAGTGAGCTATAGATTAGTGCATGTTGATTCAAATTAAAGTGCAACTTGTGACCTAGGCGGGATTTACACGAGGCATTCACGATCTGCTAACTGTGTGGATTAATTATGAGGACAGTAACATCATAACTGTGTCTGCACTTACTCATGAAATTAATTGTGTGGTCTTGTTTGCTGTATGGCTTCATTATTATATAGAATTGGTACGTGGCAGTTGCATAACTCGGGTCACACTGTTGGAGCTTGTGGGTAGGTTTTTTTTTTTTTTCTCAAATGTGATCAACCTCTATGGACTGACTTTTATTACAGACTGATTACATCGTGAAGCAGACCACCTTCAAACATCACCCAATGAATCTGAGTGCAATAATGTGCCGTAGAGCTTTTAGAGCGATTAGTCGATGAGCTGGTTAAGGGAGAATTAATCTGCTTGTGTTCTGATGTGAGATTTCTTTCACATTGTCCAACCCTTAAGTTGGATTGCGCACTCTGAAAGTCAGAAAAGCCCCACCAACCCTGACTTCTTAAACACAAGTAAAACTGTAAAACTTGTAATCTGTATTACCGCTGCTGTGTATTTGCAACTCACTATATAAGCTATACACAGAGCACCCTCCAAGCACGCGGATGTGCTGCAGCGATGTTTTTAAGCGCAATAAAACCAGGCATTGTGCTGTATTGCTAATGATGGGTGAATGGCTTTACCTTGCTAGGGAGCACAACAAAGGCTGCTTTTCCATCTGCTACTACTGGAATGCAGTCAACTTGGGAATGACGTCACTCCCAGCTCCAATATCCAGCTTCTGAGGTAAAAGGGGTAAAAGGAACGCTGCATGAATCCATGTCTGGAAAACTGGGTGATATTGACATAAGGTTGAGTTCCAGACCAGTTGGCTTAAAAATTTTTGTGTATAAAATGATTAAACAATGACAAATAATAATCTGCTTAATTATCAGCTTTGAAAATAATTGTTGGGCTGCAACTTATCATATGGTCTGTAGTCCCCCTTCACACATGCACTGCAGCCATTTTCTACCTGGTGGTGCACATGTTGTGTTGGACATTAGTACAAAGTCTGTGACGTCGGATTGCACTGGTTTGTGCGAGAGTAATGGAGTCCAGTTAATTCACAGCTAGTCACTGGAGTTGTGAGTCATATGTGCTGCCTCCTAAATGTAGGGATGTCACCAGAACCAATACATATGGTACCATTTGATTTTAAAATACTTCAAGAAATAATTCAAGTAAGTTAGTTAGTTAGTTAGTTAGTTAGTTAGTTTCAAAAACATCCAAAGTATTACGTTTCTTTTGTTATTCTGAAATGGACGTATTGAATTGGGTATCGAGAATTGCTTAATTCTGCCGGTATCGTTATAGACATTCCTACCTACGTGTTCCTCCTAGGCAGCACGCTCACTTAGGGCCATGTATATATATGGTTGCAGACACAGACAGGAAGCTGGAGATGTGTAATTTGTGCATTGTTATGTAAGTTTTCTGTACGCTAGTCCACATGGTCACAAATAACATGCAAGCACATGGACATCAGCACGGATCCTTGTGCTCACCATGATAAAATTGACCTCATGCTGACCCGAGCAGACTTCTGGATGTGAAAAGTACAGTCCCGGTGTAAGGGTGTTTGTATTTCATTCTTAATAAAGGGGCCAGGCACCCAGCAATCATCTCAGTTTCATCTTCTTTCCAAACTTCAGCTGGGCACCACGTCCATTTGTCAGGTTGCTTGCGTCGCCTAGGTCACAAGTGTGACTTTATTGGTATTGTGTCTTGACCTCTGCGCGTGCAACATAAAGGATACACGGCTATTTTACACCATCTCTTGTGGTCATCCGAAATTCACAGGACATCGTTTCATGTCTGCACTGTTTAGTCGTTTAAACCAAACTCTGGTTTGTTTTCCCGCTTGGTGCGCTTCATTTCTGAAGATGTAATTGCATTTGGGTGCAGACCAAAACAACTGCACCAGGACCCTTTAGAGGAGCTAGTCTCATTTTTTTCCAGATGAACTCAAGAGTCGTTCATTTATCACGAGAAGGTGTTCAGACATCGAACCAACCTAACTGTTAAGTGTACACTGTAAGTTAAGTCCCTTCCAGGCGCCAGCTTTTCTTTGCATTTTGGGATTGGAGAGAGTACCGTTGACCAGCGGGCCACGGACGACGTACCGGTCCGTGAGTCGTTTGGTACCAGGCCACAAGAGTTAACCTCATGCTCGGGTGTGAAATGTGTGGTTTTTAGGGTTTTTAATGGTTTTTAGAGTTTTTTTTTAAAAATCGTTTTCATCGTTAACTCGATTTCCCTGGGTCTTTTCCCGTGTGTTATGAATAAATCTTCTTTTTTTTTGGTACCAGTACTGGTTTTATTTTGTTGTATTTATCCACGACACCTTAAGGGCCGGCACATAAAAATATTGTCGGACATAAACCGGTCCGTGGCGCAAAAAGGGAAAAATAGCCGCAATCTCCAATCGTCCATTATATTTCTTCGTTTGATGTACCAAATGTTCAGAACTCAGACATATTCACCTTACAGTGAATAATTTACATTGAAAGCAGCAAATCTCCTCCAGCTCTGAGAAGCTGATTATTTGTTTAACTAACTGCTTATCAGAATGTTGTTTCAGTGCTAATGAGCTGCATATTTCCCTCATCCAGATAAGATAATCCAGACACGGTATTATATTGTTGACGTGTAAATGGAGGCTGGGTTATTTGAGCGATAATTAATAAAATGCCCAAAGAGGCCAAAACCAACCATTTATCCTGCTGATGAATGGTGTTAAAAGACCCAGTTTTTCATAATAAAAGAATATGTTGCTCAAAAGAATTGTCTTTCGTCTTTTCGTGCGATTTGTTGCTCATTATACATTTCATTTAGGGAAAACATTTACACTGTGATTATTATAGTTATTATTAATACATTTCTGCCTGCTCTTTTGTGTCTATCATAGTGCTCCTATTCGATTAATTATAAAGTTCATCTCTCTCAAAGGTGTAGACAGCGAGAGACATGATGGCTGTGGTGAATAGAAATGTGCCCCTCTAATGACTCTAATTGATGACTCAAAGCAGTCTTTTCAGTCTCTGGCTCAGAGTAAGGGATGTATGGAGAGTGGGAGCTGGCCTATTGACAATAGAAACCTTTGTGAAATCTCCCAGTTTCTCTGTTTCTCCACAATACGGGGAGCATGTAAATTCATCAGTGGTCCCAGTTTGTCTTGTTTCAGTCATGACATGTTGTCATGAGCTAAATTTAAGCCGCCTTAGTTTTTGTCTGCCAAAGTTTTGTTTTTGTACTTGCTGTTCGCAGGTAGAGAAGAGTGCTCGGACAGTTTCTTTCTCTGCCGCTGCTCCAAAATTCCTCACTTACACACCAGGGCTGCTATGTTCCACTTTCCAATGTGAGCCACTATCGGTAGGACTGGAGTGTATTAGATTCTCTATTGGGAATGTGGTGCTAAAAATACTGGCCTGGCTGAAAGTGTACACTGATAGGAACTTGCACTCGCCGCCCTGTGATTATTCCCCTTCTCATTTTAGTCCTCTGCTTTCTGCCTTAGCTGTGACTACACAGCCACTGACCCTTCGTATTGTAAACTTCGGCTGTTGTTTGTTCTTTTTAATGGCGTTGCTCGACTGTGTGTGGGGCCTTGCATGATACAGAGAGAAGCTTGTAGTTGTAAATGTGTTTCCTAATGGATCTACAGTAGGCTGCTGGCAGTTTGTCAGTCAGTTTAATGAGAAAAGTTTCAATTTGAAGTAGATGTGCTGAAAGTAAAAGGATTGTGGCCCGTCATATGTGCTTACAACTTAGCAGTGCCTCCAAGGAGAGCTGCTGATCTTTGTGTAGTTTAAGAAGAGAAATGTGCCTTTTAACAAACTGAGCTGCTTTTAATGGGCAGCAGCTGAAACCCACATTTGAACATTTTACGCTCCGTTTTAAACACGCCTCAGAGTTGTAGGCTCAACTCCAGATAAGTGCTGGAGAATTAGCTTCCTGGTTAAAGTTACAAAGTGAAACGCTTGTTGTTCAGTCTCCCGGTGATTGGACTCTGTGTTTGTGCTCTGCTTGTCTTGTACTGTTATGCAACAGAAGGTGTAAAATGAGCTGCGGCCATAAAGACAAGTACACCTAGTGGTTACATTCGTCTCCACACGGCTGACCGGTTGACTGGTTGATGTGCCCGGCTCAGCGGTTGGCCCTTCGGTAAACAAATGCAGTCCACTCTCAGCAGGCCGCACACCTCCAGCATGACTAAGGCTGGGGTGACCCATATAGCACTTCCATGAGGTTAAGAGTTTGGCTGATTTGAAAAAAGGCATTTTTGGAAATTACCTTTAGTTTTCTTTATACTCAACTCCCTGTGTGTATTTTTCATTGTAGCTCTTGCAACACACTGGACATTCATCTAAAGCTGAAGAAATCAATTTATTTATTAATAAAATATTTAGATTATTGATTGATTTCTGCTGCAATTAATAAAAGTAATTTTATGTCTGCACGACTCTTAAACCTGGCAGAGTCATCAAAAGTCCAAAAACTTTTAATTCATGCCTTATTTTTGAATTCTTTCTATTTCAAGCTGGGCATGTTCTGTTTACATAAATATGCAGGTCAGGAAAATTAGTTCAGGGTGAGTAAAAATGTGACAGGATTTCAAAAAAATACCCAGAAACTGCTGTGGTTCTTAGGGTTAGCTGTAATATTGTTGAGTTTTGGACTAAACATAAGCAGTGGTGTCAAAATAACACTTGACAGACGAATGATAGTTTCTGGCTAACATTAATCTCACGTGTTGCGTCACAGCAATACAGTAGACAGAAAAACATGTAACCCGTCTGCGGGGTGGCATAGTTAAGGAATTTCTCATCGAACAGGATCATGTGTCTGGGTGAGCACTGACAAAGCCACAAATCTGCTACTGGTGCAATACATGGCCATTACCAAGGACAAATATTTTTAACGCATTAGCTAATGTTTTTTATGGTCTTGAGTTACAGAAGCAACTCCACAAATCAACTCGGCATAACCAAGGATGAGCATAGCCTCACGTTGATGACAGCGCTCCATATTTGACAGAGGCTCACAGACAGATATGTGGTTGCTAAACAAAATGTCAAGGAAGATGGTCTGGTCTTTATCAAAGTTAGGGACATAGCCACATATTTTCTTCAGGAAAGAAATATCTCCTAATTATCAAGAGATCTATTTTTCCCCCTATCTGTCATGTCTTACTTCTTCAACCTTGTTTTTCCTGTGCACAGAGCAGACATCTTGTGTAATGCACGTTCGGCACTGAGAAGAGCAGACAACACATAAGATTAATTGTCCTTAGAAATTTTTTTGTCTTCACACCCAAGAGCCAAAACATTTTTCTGAAATGCATCACAGTTTCGTCACTCTTAATGGCGTACTGTACATTTGAACCTCTCCACCAATTTACCGTTTATTATTCTGTATGTGACAGTAGAACTAGTTTCTAAAGAATATGTTTCTGTCTTTCTGATTCTCTTTTCAGTTTGTCCAAGCAAGGACATCCGCAACAATGTGACCAACCTGCGGACGCTCGAGAACTGTACTGTGATTGAAGGCCACCTGAAGATCCTACTCATGTTCAGGACCAAGCCTGAGGATTTCAGAGGAATCAGTTTCCCCAAGCTGACAGTCATCACCGACTATCTGTTGCTTTTCAGAGTTTACGGGCTAGAGAGCCTCAGCGAACTCTTCCCCAACCTGACGGTCATCAGAGGCAACAACCTCTTCTTCAACTATGCCCTGGTTGTGTTTGAGATGCTCCAGTTGCGCGAGATCGGCCTTCATAGTTTGATGAACATTACCAGAGGAGCTGTGAGAATTGAGAAGAACCCTGATCTCTGCTATCTCTCCACCCTGGACTGGTCCAAGATCCTGGACTCGGTGGAGGACAACTACATCGTGGCCAACAAGAATGACAGAGAGTGTGGCGATGTGTGTCCAGGGGCGGCAGTCGGAAAGACCACCTGCCAGACGACCACCCTCAACGGGCACTTCAGTGAACGCTGCTGGACCCACAACCACTGTCAGAGAAGTAAGCAGCTTTTTATTAAGATTATCTACTAAAACTAAAACGTGTGCTATCTGTGATGCAACCACCTATTAACACATCCATTCATCCATGTCAAGTCAAGTTGTTTATATACCACATTTAAAAATCAGCAGCTGTTGACTAAAGTGCTGTATTAAAAACAAAAAATAAATAAAATCAAATAACATAAAACAAAGGACAAAATGATAGCCTTTAAGAAAGGAAACATAAAGGGAGAAAATCTGAGTAAAAACAACTCAAATAAAGGAACTCTGAACTTAGTTTAGTAGCCAAACTTTAAAAATGGTTTTCAGGTGTCTAATGTCAGAGAAGTACTAATGTTGGCCAGTTTGATTCACAGTTTTGGTGAAGCAACTGTTAAGGTTTGTCAAAACTTGGATTGTTGTTACACACTTCTAGATTCCTTGCAAGGGATTTTTCTAAAACATTTTCAAAGGGCTGAGGTCAAAGTCAGGAGTAAAAGTCAGGAGCACCGAACACATTGACCTCTGCTTTCTGTTCATTTAAGTTAAGAACATTTAAAGCCATCCATGTCCAAATATCTCCCGAAACAGTGCAGCAGGGCCGTCAGAAGAATTGATGTTTGAGTGGCACGTAAATCTTCAAGTCATCTGCATATAAGTGAAACGCAATGCCATATTTAAAAAAAAAATGAGCAAGGGGGAGCATATGAAATAGAAAAAAGGGCTTTTGAGAAGATGTATCTCGGTATCAAATGCAGCGCTGAGGTCTAAAAGTACTAAGATGGCAGAATCTCCTTAGTCAGTAATAGTTAAAAGGCATTTAACTTGAAAGCTCAGTTTTTCCATCCATCCATCCAGTGAAACACCATTCCAAGCCACCTACCCATTCATCCTGAACTATTCAGTGACTCAGATAGTCATAAGCCTTCTTTTGTAACAAATGTTTTTTAAATACAAATTCATTGGAAATTAAAATTCACTTCTAAATCTACACTTGGCAGTTTAGATATACAGAGATAAAACTTGAAAGGTCTCAAAAAAATAGTCCTGCAATAAATCTGGCCTTCACGAGGAGGATAATGTCCACTTTTCACTAACAATGTTTGAGGTTGTGTGTATTCGGCTGTGTGATCATTCTTGAATGATGCAGTTTGACATTGACCCGTTTCTATTGTTTGCTTATACCCTTATTGATATTAATATGAACAAAAGAACATGGCTACCTGTATGGATAGCATGGCCATGTGGATACCATGAAAGGGCATGGAGGGCACCACAGGAGCTCCTCGTGACATAGCAGGCATTAATGACAGCAAACTGATTGTAAAATGGCTTAAAGCACAGGTGGTGCAGTTAAAGCAGGTTTTTGTTTGCAGGCTAAAGCTTCTTAACTGGCATTGCATATGATATTTGCCAATAGGATGTGCAGAAGGAACTCAGCTGAAGCATCGGCTGATGTGTTGTGGCACTGATTGCTGGTTGAGCTTGACTTGTGGGCTGCCAGAGCCCAAGCTGTGCTCATTTTGTTGAAAGATATTTGTTATTTCCACACAGGTGAATCGCTTTTGCTTCTGTTGTTGACCAAAGGCTCTCTCTTTGGCTCGAGCTGAGCCTAATGGGGAGTGACAACTGAAAGGTCACCGATGTAAAGGAAAATTGTGCCCTGGATTTACAACACAGCATAACACAAAACAAGGGCTTCAGTACAAAATGTAATGCAGCAAAATCTCCTTCATAGCTTGATTTTCAGTGTAATTGTGGATTTAAAGTCATAATAAAATGAAATTCCATCGAAACATAAAACCAAGTGAGGGCTATTGTGTTTCAATGCATTTGTTTCCTTCAACAATTTTAATCAAGGGAGTTATTTAAATTTTCAGATCTTTTTATAATGATTATTGTTAAATAATGTCCTGATTTCTCTATCTCAAGTTGAGATCTATTTACGAGCCACCATTTTTTTCTGGAGATAAACTTGGCTGAGTTTTCCTCCCCTTTATGTCACCATTTAGTGTTTGCAGCAGTCAAAAAATCATGTGTTTTTTTTTTTTGTTTTTTTTTTCCATGATTGTATAAGAAACTGTGTCTAACATTAAAAATTAGATTTGCCTTTTAGTTTGTTATGATTTTTGCCAGCGATTAGTGGCAGCTTTGCAGAGCCCTTCTCAGCTTCTTTTCATTGGTACATCATTATTTCCATTGGCTTTTGCCACACGTCTAACCCGTCTAGCTTTTACAGAGCTCCAAAACACAGCATCTCTGTGCCTTTCAACCCCCAAATAACACACTACACCAAAAACTGAACTCAAGGGGCTTTATATTGTAAGTAAAGACCCTACGATATTAAAAAGAAACCCCCAAAATCACTTGATCCCCATAAGCAAGCACTTGGCGACACTGGGAAGGGAAAAACTCCCACTTAACAGGAAGAAACCTGGGCTCGGGGAGGGGCAGCCATCTGTTGTGACTGGTTGGGAAAGAGGGGAAAGAGAAGAGAGCAGAAAATACAGTAGTAGTGTATAAACAACCAGAGAGGATGAATGGTAAATGGCCTGCATTTGTATAGCGCTTTACTCAGTCCCTAAGGACCCCAAAGCGCTTTACACTACATTCAGTCATTCACCCATTCACACACACATTCACACACTGCTAATGGCAAGCTACATTGTAGCCACAGCTGCCCTGGGGCGCACTGACAGAGGCGAGGCTGCCGGACACTGGCGCCACCGGGCCCTCTGACCACCACCAGTAGGCAAACAGGGGTTAGTATCTTGCCCAAGGATATTTGGCATGCAGCCAGGAGGCAGCCTGGGATCGAACCACCGACCTTCTGATTAGTGGCTGACCTGCTCTGCCACCTGAGCTACAGCCAGGTGGCACCCCCTGAAGAGTATCAGGAAAACCAAACAACCTCTAGCTAAGTTGATGGCACAACACAGAAGAGCTACCTCGTTACTATACTGTCTGTTTACACCTACATGCCAGTGGTCCCTCCTTCGGTGATGAGGATGGATATCCTGGACAGGGAGTAGTGACGCTGAGCTGAGGAGGTGCCTTAAGAGTGGATCCTCCACCATGTTAGAGTGCTGTAATTGTAGCCATTTCCCAAGTGTCGGTGAATAATACTCATGGTCACTGATCAATGGCAGTGACAGTTTGAATATTAACAGTCATGAAACTGAGGTTGTGTCTGATTGTTTGGCACTGGTGCGAGTTTCGGCTCCCACTGAAAAACTGGGACTGCCTAGATTAGTTTAACAAGTCCACTGAACCAGTTTTTTTTTCTTTTCCAAGCCCTTACTCATGTTTGTTTGCAGCAGCGGTAGTTTCTGTTGCGCTGAGCGGGGCCCATTATTACGCTCTTCAGTGCCTTTGCCACTGAGAAGTGTGTTTATAGTTTTTCCACTAATGACTTTTTTGCTTGTGGCCACTCGGTTCACAGTCATCTGAAGTCCGTCTGAAGTATCTGCAGAATCGGCTCAGAAGACCTGTTGTCAGTTTGCGGTGGCGGTGAAGTAAATCTTAATCCGGAAGTGTTTAAATAAAAAGTCTCACTGATGATTTCCTAATCGAGACGATGAATCAAGGCCAGATGTTGGCAGGCAAGCACTGATCTCCAATCATGTGCCTGTGGTATTGTGGTCTGTGACCTGCGGTTTTTTTGCCTACTTTCACTAAAGCATGAAAAGACCCGTTAAGCCCCAGCTAGAACCACAGGGCACAGTGTTGCATTCGGTGTCCTCTTCTGATGTACCCTGTCACTGCTTTTTATAGACCTACAGGAGCGCTTCAAGTTAGAGGCTTTCCAAAAACTTGCTGCATTTATTTCCATGATGATTTACACAAAGGAACATGCATGCATGTTAAATATAAACACAGGAATACACCTGATAATAAAAGAAAAATGTAATGTAACCTCTTTCTAATGCATAATAATTAATCACTTTTACCGCTTTTTGCTTTTTTATTGTGTTGTAAAAGAAGAACAAAAATTTATGATACTGTGATACTGTTATTTTTAAAGGAAGCTTTGGATAGACAGTGGTTAAGTGCCAGGGGTGACTGTGGGTCTTTTAAACACACACACACACACACACACACACACACACACACACACACACACACACACACACACACACACACACACATTCTTTTTGCAGTCTGTACAACAGCACGAAACAAAGCTGCGCAACCACGAGGCTTGGCTTGGCTCCCATGTTTGGAGTAACAACCCATTTCTCTTCCCTGCTTCTATAACAGGGGTAATTTGAGCCTCTCGGCGAGCAGCCGCTGCAGATTCCCCCTCCTTTTTACCCCAAATTGGAAGCTTCCGTTCAGCATAGTGGCAAGGCACGGTTACAGGAGATGCTCATTACCAAATTTGATTAGATTTAGCTACAGGCGTGCAAAAAAACACCATGTAATCAGCCGTAATAGTGGCAAAAACGAGACACCGCCCTGCTCCCTTCTTTATATTTGCAATTTGCTCTTTGAAATGTTCAATTTCAGCTTCAATTCTGTTTGTTGTGAAGTTTCATTAAAACTAAATGCCAGACAGAAAATACACATCCACGTACAGTGCACTGGTGTTTCTGTAGTTTAGTCATTCCAAGATGCAAAAATGATTTTTTTATTTTTATAGAAAATGACACAATCACCCCCCAATTAGACAGCTAAATTGTTGATTAATAAGTAACTGTATTTACTTAGGCCCAAAGCAGACTATGCTTTGAAGTCATTATATCAAATAACCTGAATAATAACACATAAACATAAAAGGTAAATAATGTTAAAGAAAAGTCAATGATATGTATTTTATTTTAGCTCTTTTTAACTAGGTCATTTACTAAAATCACACTCTCTTGTAGCCTGGATGTTGTTTGGAGGTTTAAGGCCGAACTCCATCGGTGCTCCGCTTCCGTACAGGTTAAGACATGCCACGTCACTATTCAACACCAGTAACCAAATATTCAACTAAAATTAGACTGGGGAAATGTGCCAGGACACTGGAGCTGTATCGTCACCGCTAGACACTCGTTAGACGTGCTTACAGCATCCTTCGTGACACGGTACAACAGAACTGTACTGTGAAATGAAGTCAAATGAAGCGCAGTGTTTGTATTTTCCCCATTTTTCTATAAAGTAGGCTAGTATAAAAGAATAAAGGGAGTTGCAGTGTAACCAAGGGTAACCACAGGTTTATCAGCGAAGAGTGATTTATTTATTCATATAAGAGAAAACATGACATTAAACCGAAAGCAGCGCACTCCGTGGAGCATTAAAGCCAAAGTGAACAAACAGAACAGAGATGTTGTTGCAGAAAGGAATGCTGCCTAACCCTAAGTGAACAAACAAGACACAAGACATGTACTGGCCATAACTCCCTAGAATACACACAGAACAGGAGGAGGAAAAGAAACGTACTCGACAAATATATAAGGAATAGAAAGAGTCTGGAGGCCAGTGACAGGACCGAGATGATGATGCTGTCAGTTTCTATCAGCACCAGAGTTACAAGGCTTTAAACAGTAAGCTGTTACAAAACAACCAATCAGGAGCAGACGCTTCAACAGGCAAGCCAACCAGTCAGGTCATTCAGAAACAAACCTGCAGGCCTTATTTAAAGAGGCATGTTTTGGCTACGGGACAGGCTTAATGCACTATTACAGACAAATATTAAGCTGTTAATTGATCAAAGCAGCAGGTTATAATCCACAGACGCACATATTTTTCTTTCTGTGACCAGGAAAGTAATTTACAGAACAGTTTCCTTCAAATCTGCAACAAGTGACCCTGAAATAAATGAAGCCGGTTGAATAATGGTGCAATAAGTGTACTGTCCTCTCACCTCATCGTTTGGTGTCATTGGTAGATTATATGAATGGCACTACGTACGGTTCGTGTGTAGGCTGTAATTTAGCTGTAAAATCTCTTATTAAATGCAACTGCTTTGTCCTGTACTTAAACCATCCATGCACACTGAGATCAGCTGAACCTCACAAGGGTCTGTGTGAACGTGCTTCTATGGCCACACGGTGTCCACAAGCTGGATACGTGCACATCTTTTTAAAGAGACATCTAATGTGGCGCAAACCAAATCAGCGCCTTTATGCCAAAGAAAATATCGACACCCACTTTAAAAGACGTGGTCGCCACTAACAGTCGATAGTTACAATACTCCTTCTTCTGTGCATATTTTTGTTAATATCTGAAGTCTTCTGGCTTTTTGTCTGAGAGGCGAAACAAACCAGGCCTTTATTTTCCTTTTAAAAACTGAACTTGTGAGCTGGCACGAGGGGGAATGTTGTACTTGAGTCTGTTTTCTTTTTAATGAAGTGCTGTTTCTTGCCAACGCTCAACTGAAGATAATGGGCATTTGATTATGGTTTGGTAATGGCTGTTATGTGGCACGGCTTGTTTGGCTGTTAAGAAGTCAGCTAAGCCTGAGTCCTTAAAGGGGCTGGCAGCTGAAAATATTGGATGTGCTTCAATAAGAAATCCAGGGCTTCCACTGATGATCCTAATATTTTCCACTGTTTAACTCTGCTGACGGACATTTCTCCAATGTGTCTATCAGATTTGTCCTTTTATACATGAGAGAGAGGGATGAGGAATTATGTGCAGCGTTGCTTCTTCACTGTCCCCTAGTCTTTCTTATCTAGTAGTCTTTTAATTTGTAAGGCGAATGTGCCAGAAGAAATAACAAACAAATTGGATTAGTGCGCAGTGTTTCACTTAACAGCTAACAGTTTAGCTCTGATTTAAGGAACATATGAAGAATCACATTTACTGAAATGAAGGTGTATTGAGGCATTATCTGTCATTGAGAGGCTAAAAAGTCATAAAAAGTAGACCTATAATGCTCATTTAGCATTTTTCAGGATTCATAGTTTAAAATAATCCTTATTTCTCTTACACTGGGCTCGGCGTCTTTTGTCTGAAACAAGCTGTTTTAGTGCCTCAGTCTTTTTTCCTTCTGATTGGCTGGCTCTTACAAACAAAATGCTGAGCTCATCATACAGAGCCGAGAGTAGAAAAAAAGCTGTCTCAACTCTTGCTCACGTGCAGACTTCAGTATGAGCATCCACTGTTTTAGCAGTGACATAAAAGAGAAGCAGAGCTGGGCGGGCTTTAAGTGTGTCTTTCGCCGCACAAACGCAGCCGCATTGGCTACAAAAATGTGTGAATATGCTCGTGCAGGCTGCTTGGCGCAAACGGAAAGTGTGATTGCCGGTCAGTTGACGGTTTCAGAGCTTTGAGATTTGAAACTAACACTGTCACCACTGCTCCCTGCAGAGGCTCATAAAGGGCAAAAAATTAAATTGTCATTGGATATTCCACCCATCTGTGTTCTACAGGGTATCTGGGTCCAACCGTTACTGTTTAATTAATTGATTACATAAAAAGTTGTCAGACTTATTGCAAAGTCTCAACAGAAATGTGATATAGCTTTCCATCATACACTACTTAGGCGAGCATTAAATTGCTGTGTTTGGTATTAAAAATCTTTATATTAGACTGCTAAATACTGCTTGAAGGACGCTGGAGAAACAGTGTTTTAGGAGTTCATGGGTGGAACTGATCGATATATTTATGACTGTGTCAGCTGAATGTAAGTAAAGTGGGGGGGTTTTAAGCATCACTCCTCAATCATTCGAGCAGATTTTTCTGTGGCTTTGTTGTTGCTGTAATCAAATCTGCTCCGAAAAGCTCTCTGTTGCAAGCCCTTCACCAGTTCACTTTAATTGCACTTTAAATGTGCTTTGAGACCCCAGGTGGCTTGTTTTTTACACACATTGTTGAATTCTAGTCTCTGCCAGAGATGAGACACTCAGCGGGTACCATCCTCATCCTCATCCTCCTCCTCCCCTGCCACCACAGCAACTTTCACCTGTGTCTGCTACATATTTAATAAGCATCCATGAGGTGGAGTACGGCTCTCTGCAGAGACACAGCCTGCCTCAAACTCAGCGTGTGTGCAGGCTGATTCTCTGACAATCGGGGAATTGTTGCGAAACAGCCCGAGCGGGTCAGGTGACGATCGTGTGCCGGACCTCGCTTGAAATGGAGCGTCCAAAATAACCCTGGGCTCATGCCGTGTATATCTACGCTCCAATCATGAGATGAACTGGGAGATTTGTCAGGGTCAGTGTGTCTGTGTAACAGACGGACTATAAATCACACAGGGACATAACCTCTGCCAGTGTGTGTGTGCAGACAGAGCGGGCGGCCATTGTTTAGTCTTGCTGCTAGGGAACACGGGAGTAACATTGTGGTGTAATCGTGGATATGAACGCATCAGTTATTCATGCAGGCCGTATCGGAAGGAAAAGCAAAGCCACCATGGGGGTAAGGGAATGGGCCCCACCTCGCCGTTGACCTCAAGCCAGTCCTCTGTGTCGACCTTGTCGCAGGTCCATCACGCAGCAGTCAGCGCTGGCGCCATAATCCCTTTCCATTCTAAACAATGGTGGTTGTAGAAGTTCACGGAGTGTTCTTCCCAATTGTTTCCTGTCTTTGTTGGTCCGCTTCCTCTCCGAGGTTATGAATGGACGTTGAGGTCTAGAGTGTTGCCTCGGTAGCGGCAGACACTTTTATGAGACCAGAATACTGAAGGCTGACCTGTGGAGAGTTTAGCTCGCAGAAAAAAAGACAAACTTCGCTGCTCGTAAAGCTGTTTGTAGGGAAATGAAGGATTTTCTTACCAAGTTTTATTATTTGGGAAAATTGAGTCACCTCTGAGAAAATCTTTTAAAAAAGCTTCATCAAAGTGTCTTAAATGACTCATCGCTAATATTTTTATTTTAAACTATGACTCCGCAGGTGTCGCCATCTTTGTCATGAAACTTGAGAGCTACACTGGTATTTTTCCTCCACTCATCCCATGAATCATTTTTTCTGTCTCACACACTGCACTCGTTCACGCTGATTTCCTATGATTTATATAATATTAATCCTGAAAGCTTAAATCTGAAGCTTTCTGCACACCCCACCTGCAAGACGTAAATTAAATGGTATTCAAACTAAAACAAAGGTAGAAAATCCAGATCCATGTGTGTGAAAAACGGCGTGTCCTTGATGAGCGTAAACAGCTTTTCTACCTTTAAAACACCGGCTAACACAAGCTGACTCACTTACACTGTGCACAATGTATCACACCTCCTTAATACAGGCTGCTGTGGTTTTATTAAAGAATTGAAACCGCTGTGTAGTGACGTCACAAAGTTGGACCAGAAGCTGTTTTTTTCCATCCAAAAGAAGCAGCACAACCCCAATTTTATGTCTGAATTCCCTTTCTTTTATTTATGTTTCCGCTGTGCTTCTTTGCCAGTGTGCATCTCATCTGTGAGCTATTTGGTTTTCTTTCTTTCTTTCTTTTTTATCGTACCACAGACGGAGTTGTCTTTTTACTTAGAAATAACTGAAACTACATTTAAGAAGCGCCTTTCAGAACCGGTGCAACAAAGCGGTGCATTTTGGAAAAGTTATGCAAGAACGAGAGCACATCTATCCGAGGAAGGATCGATAAAATGCTCAAAGTTGCTTTGAAGCAAAATAAGTGAGCAAAGCTGCTGAGCTGAGGTTGCTGTTTATTTGAGTTGGCCATGGCAAACACCAGCTCGGTTCACAATACAGTAGTTGAGCTGTGCAGTGATGTATGAGGACCTTAAAACCCAGTTAGCTGATAAATTGTGTATAAATTCTGACTCCTTTGACCTTATTGGTATCACAGAAGTTCAATTTGTAATCGGGCAGGAAGTGGGGAGGGAGGGCAGAAAAGATGGGACAAATGCGCCAGTCATTAAAACTTGTTCCTCTTTTTTTCTTCCCCCCTCAGCTACAACTATGCTCTTCATGGTCGCAGAGTACTATTTCACCAGCATAAAGCTAGCCTCAGAACCCCCAATACACGCACCACAAGTCTATTTCTTTGAGCTGACTTAAGTGCTCTGGCACTCAGTGTTGTGGAGCTGCACCCTGCGAACCCTCTCCGTTCAGCTACTGGAGCCTTTCCCATGGAATCCCAGACATCTCAGGCATCTGTTAAAGCAGGGCCGACAGGCGTTTCTTCAGCGGCATGCACGCTCACCATCGCCATAGTGGATTTCAAACATCTCGCCACAGTTTTACAGCTTATTGAATAATATGTTTCTTTTTATCTACTCTTAACAAGTTACATGCGGCTTCGATCCAGATGTTTTAGCAGTTCCTTGTCGTTCAAGCGCCGCGTGATCAGGGTGGATAACATTTGTGTTGCCGTGGTGATATTTTGTTCCTGTGCCAGATTGTTTTTGTTCTTGAGCCGAGTGTGAGGTATGTGTGTGATCTTCAATGAGCGGTGCAGCAAAAAATATCACTGTTGTATAAATCCATAACACCTCACTCCATAAAATGGCACTGATGCGTCAGAGCCGAGCCCTGTTATGTTTTGTTTTGTACCCGGGGCTACAAATAAATCACAAAATAACAAAATGCCACGTAAAGAGTGCTCTTGAAAACGGTCTTCGGTGAAAGGAAGCAGATTTAGAGGCTCGGTTATAATTAATTTTGGCATCCTGGTGCCTTAAAGGTGGTGAATAAGTAAAGCTTCTCATTTGCTTGAATAATGGCTGCTCCTTGCGAAATAATAAGAACTCCTTGAGATGGCTGCTTTTGTTTTATCTTCCTTTGTGATATCGGGTGTTTTTCCAAGCAGATGTTCATTATTTGCGCGCTCAGAAAATCCCTAACTCTCTTTATGGTTTTCAGAGATTTTCTTTTCGTTCCACAAAGTCTGTTCTTGGTTCTGCTGGAAACCTAAAACATATGCACTTTCAAAGATTTAGGAATCATAAGTAAAAAAGAATTTTATATAACAGCAACAGTAACCTTGGTTTCCTTTCTAAACAAGTCAAATAAGATGTTATCTGCTTAAAAAAGAAAGGAAAAAACTGATGGTGATTGGTTTGGATACCCTTTGACAGCGTTAATCACGAGTAAGAAGATTATTAAAGAGTGGTGTGACGTTGCATTAATAACATACATGCTTTTGATGTCATAACAGGTAGTCGTTATTTGACCCTGGCATTGAACCCTGGCGGGAAATTAAGATTCAAGGCTGTGGCGTGCGTCATTTGCCTGTCCAGCAGGAAGCGCAATTACCCATCAATGAGCGCGCTGTGTTTATCATTTCTATTCCAGTCACGGACAGAGTGGATATCCTGCCTTCAGATGACAGTGATGGCGGAGCAACATTAAAAACAAAAAGTGCTTTTCCATGTTGTTTATGTGTTTTTGTTCTATTAACTGAGGCCGGAGGCAGTTAATGAAATTGTTTACGGTTCCTGTTGCTCTCAGAGTCGTCTTAACCGAGCCCTGCTGCTGCTGCTGAGTCAGACCAGCTGACAAGTGGTTAAACGAGACAAATAAACCTGGCTCATTAACCGTTGCTCTTTGAAAAGTCCCAATGACACAGCAGCTCTTTTTTTTTTGTCTCCTGTGGCATAAGTGGCATTAGTTTGAATAAGATTGGATGCAGGTAGTTTTAATAAATTCAAGACACATTATTGACTACTTTGAGTTCTTTCTGTTCGGCAAGACTAAATCATTTAAATAAATTCAAGCTCAGAAGAAGACTCAAGTTCAGAATAGCTGACACTCAGATTCTGCTGTCTTTTTGTTTTAGGATTTTTTAATTATTAATAGTGTTTTTTTTGTTTTTGTTTTTTTGTTTGGGGGGTTTTTTGTTTACATCTTTTGGCGGGGGAAAAAAACAACACCCGTCGGTTATGTTGGAGTGTAAAATATCCAGATCCTAACTTAAATGACATCCTCAAATTAAAGCTGGAGATCATGACATTTGTAGGAGGAACATGAATATGAAAATGGAAACAACAGGGATTTGTAATAAATGTTTTAAAAAAATAATAATCGCCGTATGCTTGACAATGTTTGTGTAAAGTTTTGATGAGATTGGCCCAGATACGATACATGCATACATATGCTTTGATCGTTATAGCAACACATTATGTCAAACCCATCAGAGTTTTGGTTTTGTCTAATGTATAGCTTTCACAATATCAGATTCTTTCTAGATGATTACAGTGGCCACAGTAATTTGAAATAAGTTTATTAGAACAATGTTTATTGATCAGCGCTACCACTCATCTAATTACTTTACTGTGTTTTGTCTTTTATTTGGAAATTGAAAAAGTGAATTAAACTCTGTGTTTGGAGGTGGTGAGAGAGTTTGGAACCATATATGCACAAAAGCATAAAATAAAAATGAATACAAATGATAAATAACATATCAGCATTCTTAATGATCGTGGTTATTCTTAATACTAGCATTTCACAGTACCATTACTCTGTCTGACGGTTATAGAAAAGCAGCAAATATGGCCACCTAACAATAAAATGAATGTTGACCAAAAAAACTATTGAATTAAATGGGAAAAACACAAACGAGTTCACCTTATTGCACTTACCCTTTTTATTCAAAATGTCGACATTTTTATAACCAGATTTCACCAAAACAAAGACCAGAGAAAATAACACAAAAACTGATGCCTCATTCATGACACTTGTACTTTGAGTTTATATTTGTTCACTGTCTGAATATATCACACTTGTTTCAGAAGTTTTCCCCTGTGACAGATACAGATTTTATTTTAAATATTTTTTAATGCATCTACCCCTCAACTTTTCAGTTAACTAGTGCAGACAAAATAATTTTTAAGCAAAATTTCAACGTTTCAAATAAATAAATACACATAAAAGAAGAAATGTGAGATGTTATTAGCAGTGGTGTCGCTGGTCATCGCCAGTGGATTGTTTTTTGAATTTTCCTTTCTCGGTAAGACTTTGGTCAAATCAGCATCAGGTCTTAAATGTCACCCACTTGATTAATTGCCACCTTTCCACTTTCATTTGTCATGTATAGAGGGGAGGGGTAGGGACTAATATCACATCTGTTCCTGACAGGCAGTGCTATGGTAGTAAAATGAGTTTGCGTCAGGTAGTGCAATGTGTCTTTACTGCTTTAGATGAGCTGAAATCATGAATTCAGTGATGGAAAGGATAAAATCCTGGATAACTCTGTAAATATTATGTCTTGCAAAAATAACTATAGAAAATGACTCAGCCCCTCTGTCTTCTAAAATTACTCTTTCAGCATATTGGCAGAAAAAAACAGACCAGTGTATATCAACTCCAAGTCTTCATCAGAGTGTGTCACCAACACACAATCAGTCAGAATGAAACACCAGCCCTGGGTGGCAAACAGCTAACGCCTGTGTCAGACACAGGCATAAGTCTTGAGTCACCCCTCATTTCTTTTATATGCTGCAGGAAAACGGGAAATAGGTGCAGTGATTTATTGATGCATTTCAAGCATGCATAGAAACAGAAGTTTATGAGGCAAATGCAGAGTCTATACAGAAAGAAATTTGCAGATTGTTCTTTGGACTTTTACCTGTCTCACTGAAGAACACCTGTCAGATCAGTCATTAGAGCCATATATCAGGCAGCTCACATTGATTCTCTGTCAACACAGCTGATGTTATTAACAGCAGTGTCCAGAGTAACATCAGATCAGCCAGTAACAAGTTGGAGTTTAGAAGAAACTGGAGTCAGAGACTGCACATACTGCTGTGAAAGGGTAACAGAAAATAAACTGTTAGCAAAAATATCCCAACCTTTCGTACATGATGCTGCACTTTCTTTGAATCCACCTTCCCACGGTTGTTGTGCAAAGCAAACACACCCAAACTCTACTCCCACATTAAAGTTCAATCTGTCTTTAATCTGTTACATTAGGGCAGATTACTCTTTACTCTAGTTCTTTCTCTGCTAGCTTTTGTTCAGCACGATCCTTGAGTTTAGCATCTACAAACAGAAATGTATTTTTTCTTCATTTTTTTTTCTTCTGGGCCTTCAGCAAAAACCTTCTTTCATAGAAACTAAATACTACCCTTGTCATGGCCGTGGAATTTTAATTGCCAGCCACTGCACCACCACGTTCCTGTTTGGCATTTTCTCAGCTCTCATGTGATCTCAATGCAAAAAAGGTTTGAATAGGTCGTTGTTTCATCACCGCCAAAAAAGGAAAAAGCTAAAAAAACCACAAAAAACATCACTAAATTATTTCAGGGAGGATTGTGGTTAATGAAAACATGTAGAAACTCTTTACAGTTTATAGCGCTTTAACTGCTTGAAACAACACAATAAGAACCTCTTTATGCAGTTAGTGTTTTAATTGCTCAGCAGTCCAGAACAGTGGACCTGTTGAAAACTTGAGTGAGTCACTTTTTCTGTCTTTCTGACACCCCACATTGCTGCAGCTGGGCAATGCAAATCTTTTTTTCTTCACCCCCTTTTTCCAAGTTGGCACTGACTTGACAGGCTGACAGAGACCTGATGCGGTGTTGGTTGTTGCTGTCCCTTTTGGGCCGCGGGAGATTGAGCGCCTTATTGTGCAGCGCTGCCGCCTCATCCAAATGAAACCTCAGCTTATGAGATAACGTGCCAGACATTTCTGCAGGCTTATTCCCCAGCCTTCATGCAATCCTGCTGTACTTTGCACGGAAAAGACAGAAATTGACCAACGTGCTAGTGGAATAAAGCAATAAGAACCAGTAGACTTTTTTATTTTTGCATGCATCTGTAAAGAGAAAAGACAGAGAGGGAAAGTGAAGTGTTGATATATCGATATAATGTGACCAGGTGATTGTACAAACAGAAGATTAGAGATGGAGAACTCATGCTCAGTGTGTCTAATTGGTACAGATCAAACTGAGAAAGAACCTCTGCTCATCAAAAACTGCCAGCGTCTGTGTTGACAACAAAAAGAAGAAGAAAGAAAGCAGCCATGTATTTAGGGATTTGCATGTTTTAAGGAAAGAATAGCAAACTCCTCCAAACAGCCTCCTCGGGATCCTTCCCCGCTCTGGAAGATCAAAGGTAGCTTGGTGTGGCCTCGCTCTCACAGGTCATCAGGGTCTCGACCTTGAAACATTTCTGACAACCGCACAAGAAATGAGTCTATCTCCTTCAGTGTGGTCGCTCGTTATTATTATTTAAGCCTGCATGGATTGTGATAGGGGATACTTGTGATAATGATCATTTAGGATCATTGAGCAGCTTCGCAGATATGGCAGAGTGCGGTGTAAGTCATTTGGACAGTGAACAAGTGACTTTCGATTTGTAAGTTTGCTCACTTACAAAGAAATGGACCGTCTCACTTTTATGGTAGTTTCATGTTAATGGAGAGAGACAGAATATCAAAAAACAAAAGTTATAAATTGATTTGCACATCGTTGAGTGATACAAGTGTTCATTCCACAAGCATTGAATTGTTACTTGGTGGAGGAACCCTTGTTGCCAAGTTTGCTTGGAAACTCAAACCTTCAGCTCACTCCACAGATTAAGGTCTGGAGGCTGGCTAGACCACTCCATGACCTTAATGTGCTTCTTCTTTAGCCACTCCTTTGTTGCCTTAGCAATATATTTTAGGTCATTGTCATGCTGGAAGACCGATCCATGACCCAATAATCTCACCAGCAGTGTCATCTTCTTCTTTGTCAGCTTTCTTGCTCATGTTTCTTGATGTCCTGTCCTTTGACAGCTTTTTGGTAGAGGTTGAAATGGAAGAAATTGAATCTTTGGACAGCTGTGCTTTAAACATATAAAGAGTTGAGATAAGGAGTATCTGTAATTGATTGATTGTAATCTGTGCCACATGGGTAAACAGCCAATGTATGGGAGCCACAATCTGGATGGTTAACGGGATAAAATAGTTATTTCACTCAATGCAAATCAATTTAGAACTTTCATGTAAAGTGTTTGGTTTCTGGATTTTTGGTTAATATTCTGTCTCCATTAAAATGAAACTACCATAAAAATTAGAAACTGTTCATTACTTTGTGAGTAAACTTACAAATTCAACGGGGATCAAATACTTCCCTCATTGTATCAGTGCAGTACTCATCAATCGTTTTGTTTCATCTTTGGACTTTTACTTCTGTACCAACGGTGATACGACAGATTTGTCTGAGGCTGTCATTCAGGAAAATACTTTAGCGAGCCTGAGCATGAGTATAAATGAGGACATTGCTGTGGTGACTTTACTGTTTTATGTGGCATGCATATTGGGCCCTTTGATTACAGTAGGCATTTGCCTCAGGATTGATTCACCAAGCTTATGTGTCACAGAATATATATATATATATATATATATATATATATATATATATATATATATATATATATATATATATATATACATATAAATAAAACACCCAGCACGCCCCTGCGGGCGGTTTATCCTTCAAGCTCGGGTCCTCTACCAGAGGCCTGGGAGCTTGAGGGTCCTGCGCAGTATCTTAGCTGTTCCCAGGACTGCGCTCTTCTGGACAGAGATCTCCGATGTTGTTCCCGGGATTTGCTGGAGCCACTCGCCTAGCTTGGGAGTCACCGCACCTAGTGCTCCGATTACCACGGGGACCACCGTTACCTTCACCCTCCACATCCTCTCGAGCTCTTCTCTGAGCCCTTGGTATTTCTCCAGCTTCTCGTGTTCCTTCTTCCTGATATTGCTGTCATTTGGAACCGCTACATCGATCACTACAGCCGTCTTCTTCTGTTTGTCTACCACCACTATGTCCGGTTGGTTAGCCACCACCATTTTGTCCGTCTGTATCTGGAAGTCCCACAGGATCTTAGCTCGGTCATTCTCCATCACCCTTGGGGGCATCTCCCATTTTGACCTCGGGACTTCCAGGTTATACTCGGCACAGATGTTCCTGTACACTTGGTTATGGCGTTCCATGTTTGCCTTGCCTGCTAGCATCTTGCACCCTGCTGTTATGTGCTGGATTGTCTCTGGGGCATCTTTACACAGCCTGCACCTGGGGTCTTGCCTGGTGTGATAGACCCCAGCCTCTATGGATCTTGTACTCAGAACTTGTTCTTGTGCTGCCATGATTAGTGCCTCTGTGCTGTCGTTCAGTCCAGCTTTGTCCAGCCACTGGTAGGATTTCTGGATATCAGCCACCTCCTCTATCTGCCGGTGGTACATACCGTGCAGGGGCCTGTCCTTCCATGATGGTTCCTCGTCTCCCTCCTCTTTCTTGGGTTTCTGCTGCCTGAGGTATTCACTGAGCACGCTGTCAGTTGGGGCCATCTTCCCAATGTATATATATACATTGAGAAGATGACATATATATATATATATATATATATATATATAACTCTTCTTCTTCTTTTTCTTCTTTATTTATCACCGTAAAATCTAGACATCCAGCACAATTGAAAGTCCCATCTTTTTGCTTGATTGTCTGGACGGTGTAATTTATTTCCTTTCTGATAACTTTCAAACTGTAATTATATGAGGCTGTCCCGCAAAAAGTGGCAGTTTTTCACATTTTCAAAATCTCTAATTTATATTGAGATAGTAGCTTTATATTGTAGTGGTTTACACCTTCATCAAACAAATTAGAGAGCTGCGGTTTAATCCTGAGAGGGGCGAGAAATCCCTTTGGGATAGTGTCAGGAAGTGTATCCGTTTCCACAGTAGTGACCGCTTGTAAGAAAGGGAGCAGTTAAACGTAGCTTTTAATTTGTATTGCAATAAGTAGCAGTGTATGGCATCAACTAAAATTTAATTTGTGTTATTTATTATTGTATGTGAAAAAGGGCTACATGATGTTCTGAGTGGACAAAATGAATCTTTTAACAAAGTATTTCTTAGACCAGCAGTCCAAAACCTGAAATGAAAAGACTTTATTGGGAGTTAATGGCAAAACTGACTAAATATTATTATTTTTTTAACTTTCTGTAAAGTGTTACTTCAGCTTTGTTTGTTGCTCAGTTTAAAATCTTAGCACATCCGTGTGGTTTTGCTGCATAGGAGGTTGTAATCGGTTCTTTAATTATAATGGTTCAGCATTTAAAAATTCTCACTGAAAGCATAAGGAAGGAAAAACATCATCGCCATCTTTCACCACGTTTATGGATTTCCTTGGACTTTAACATTTAACTAACTGCAGTTGCAGCTGAGGGAGGAGCTGTCAGTTGCTGAAAGCGATATTTCAGTCTGGGTGGAAAAGTTTCCAAAGCTGTTGAAATCTGTAAGAACTCGTAACGGGTTGTAGACATGATGAGGCACGATCATCGTCCTGAGGCGCCGAGCTGTTCAGTGCACAATCAAGATTGTCTTAGCATGAGTTTGTTGCAGAAGGAAACCATGTTTTTCTCAACTGGCACTTTTCTTTTGAATGCCAGAGATGTATATGCATGCTAAAATATACTCCAGGCGCTCTTAATGGGAGCAGCTTGTGGTTTAGATCAGCGTAAAGGCAGCTGATTCATAGCAGTGAGGAGATGGAAAGAGTGGAGCCACGCTCCTCGCTTTCCCTCAGCTTCAGCCTGTTTCTGTGTGGCTCTCGTGTCGGTTGCCGTATGACTGTTTGAGTGGGACACAAAGGGTTAAACCGTCTGCTTGTCTTCCTTGGAAAGGGGAGAGGCTACTTGAATGGCTAGCTTCTACAGCCAGCCAACACATTGGCTAAGGCTGAGGGTGGATCTGTTGGGTCTGTGCTGCGACATGGAGCACACTGGAGGATCAGGAGTCAGTCAGTACACACAGTAAAGCTTTTGTGTATGTGTGTCTCTTTGTGTTTGTATGTGAGTGGGGAGAAAAAGCAGAAATTCAGCTTTTAAATGAACTTTGGCGATGGAGGCAAGAGGTCAAAGCAAGAAGCAGTTTATTTTATTTTTCTACTGTCTGTAAATCCTGACTGACTTACGTTGATAAGGGGTGATTATATCATTTGTTTTTCTAGCTCGGTGCCCCCCTTTAGCTTCCCTCTCACATTCTCATATTGCTGCTGCCCTCGCCAAACACACTCCTCGTGCGCCTCAGCAGCTTACCTCTGTTAATAAAAGAGGACAGGGGGGTACATGTTGTTTTGTTCATTTAATGGCAGACCTCGTGACACTAATGAAGACAAGCCGTTTCAACACATGCACACTGAATCCGAATGGTGCTCAGCGATCGCTGCCCAGCAGAGGAAACTGCTACAACAACTGCTGCACGTTACTCAGATTCATTGTTTCCTTTCGCACACATTCCCCTTGCATTTAATGTCAGTTCAGCCTCATAAAGACGCACATGCTCACATCTATATGGCCTCACCTGTAACGTACCCTCATTATCAGCACTGCTGCTGAGCGGTTTTAATCTGACTATCGTGGATGAGGAGCTAATCTCAGCGGGCAGGTCAGTCTGCTGTATTTACCTCTGAGAGTCCTACATCTCCCCTTGGACTCATCGACAACACAGTGTGGCACATTCACACACCTGCCAATCCACACAGCCTCCTGTTACGTAATGACTGATTTACAGGCATGCACACAAGCAAACATATGTGTAAACAGCTGATCTGCAGACTTGAGTCTTTAGTTGAGCTTGTTTATGCCCAGGAGACATTTAGTCGCATATTTTTTGTAACCGTCAGGACGCTGCGATCTTTCAGTGTTTTCATTTCTCTTGCAGAGCTCTCTATTCTCCCAAAGAGAGGCCCGTGGATACATTTTCTACAGGCACTTTAGATCATTTGTTTATTCTGTGGCTGTTTCGGCCAAGAGCTTAGAAATACATGGATATTAAACACAGGCCATAGTTAATAATATATTTTTAGGTTATATCATATCATACATTCCAACACTTTGTGGTGTGTAGCAGTTTTATCAACATTAAGGCTTCAGCTAAATATTATTCTTATTGAAACAGGACAAGGTTCCTCACAGCATGAGGAGGATAAAGCTGCAGCAACACAAGCATAAAAATGCCTTTACAAAACATCCCAGACCCGAATGACGAGCTAAACTAGTAACTGACATTTAGATTAAAACATAAATTACTTATTGACCTTCATAAATAAACTCTGAAATAATTCTCCCAGCATTAATTAAAAAGACACTTTGGTATGTTCTAATAAGCCAGATGGTTTGATTTATTATTTGCCACATCTTAAAGATGGATTGTCTGCATTTTATAAACCGTTTTGCAAGTGCACAAAATTATGACACACACTGGTCTGTAACACTGAGATCAGAGATGTGGGGATATACAATGGAGGGGTGCGATTAAAGAATTCTTCATAAAGGGCTGCTGAGATTTTAAAACATTCGGACAGAAGTTTGGAGCTCTATCACTGATTTCCAGTCTTTGTCAGATGAGCTCCAGTACTTCTTAATCAACACCAGGTTTCATTTGATTTTACTGCCTTGCAAGCTGTTCAGATAAATTTTAAACATGTGAAGTCAGCATTTAGGTCTGTTTGGTAAATCTTAAATTCATACTAACTATATGAGGTTGACATTTAATCTATTTAACTAAATATGAAAGTATTTTTAAGCATAATTCTATTGCAAATAAATAGCAAATATTGCTATTAAAATGTATTAATTAGTAAAAAAAAAAAAAAAACCTTTTTAACTCTTTAATCCATCATTTTCAGCTTCTTTGTTATTTTTCCAATAACTTACAGACTATTTAATCTTCTCAGCTGTTTGCTAATTAGTTTTCATTATCCACCGCTGCCCTTTTCATTATAACAACTATTACAGTTACATAATAAACTTTTTTATATAGCACCTTTAAAAAAACGGTCCTTTTAACCTACAGGCATAAGCAGAACAGTGAAAGATTAGATTTAATCAGAGAGGAAACATAAAATTTCACAAAAAACATGAAATTTTTCCTTGACTGATTAACTTAATCTTTCCATGTACTGCTTGGAAAACAGATAAGTACCACCCAGGCTACAAGTATCCCTGGTTACTTGTGGTCTTGTGGAGATTATCATATCATGTCTCCCAAGCACTTCAGTTGCTTAGTCATTGTTTTCTTACTTAACTTCATGAGCTTGGATACTGCAAAGCCTAAATGACAATAAAAGGGATTGTAAATAAACTCATTTTAGCCAGCCCTCACGTGCAAAATACTTGCATACTTTAAATGCCAGTTTCTCCCCCCCTAGAAGTATTTTTCTTTGGTCGACTTGGTATTGGATCCCTGCTATTTGTATTTAGTATGCTCCTTGGCCAATGGCAGATGGTCCTCGGGGCTGCTGGCTTGTGGAATGGGGAGGGATTTCACTGCTTCTGACAGAGAGATCTGATCACATGAGGTTTCTCCAAGAGGTAAAAGTTCAGTGTCAGTGGGGACTAATCAGAACATGTAGGTGTTTGATTTTTGATAAGCTCCTCTTCCTGTCCTTTCTTTAACTCGTGTCATCTTTGTTTCACCAACAGCACACTCTTTCTAACCTCATCCTCCTTCTCCAATCCTCAGTGTGTCCTGTTCAGTGCAAACATCGGGCTTGCACCAAAGATGACCAGTGCTGCCACAGCCAGTGCCTGGGCGGCTGCCTGGAGCCCAACTCAGCCAGTCACTGTGTGGCCTGCCGCGGCCTCCAGCACGAAGGCAACTGCGTGCACCGCTGCCCGGAAAACCACTTCACCTACAAGGGCTGGCGCTGTGTCTCATTCGAATTCTGTCAGAATCTGCACAACACATGCAAGCGGGAGAAGGAGCACAGCAAGAGCACGGACTGCCGCGAATACGTCATCCACAACGGTGCCTGCATCCCCGAGTGTCCCTCTGGCTACACGACCGTCAACTCCTCCTCGTAAGTGCATACGCCGTCAGGCTGAGGGGCTCTTAATGGCCCGTAGAAGAGCCATTGGATCAATGAGGCTGCAAACATAAACACACAGACCCCAACCGTGCACATTTACCTACACAATGGTTTTGTTACATGATGCATAATTTTCCCTACAAATACGTCTAACTTTTTGTCTAAATTTGGTTGCATTTTGCTAAAAATGCTGCGATACTTTCATTTACCAGTGCATTTATAATAACTGCAGGCTGACTATTGTTAGTGAGCAGACATTGCAGGAATTTTGTTATGATGGCTTTTTTGGCACAAAATGAGAGATTGCTTCAGGGAACTTTTTTTTTTCTTTTTAGTTAGAGGCAATCAATCAGAAAGATCCTTCATCCTGCAGTAACATGAAAAAACAAAAACAGAAAATATTCAACAAATTCAATGTGGAATTAAAAATAGTCGGTGGTGTTGCTGCCACTGTGTGTGTTTGTAGCACACCATGACGGTGCAGGAATTGGTCCTCTTGCTGAGCTCAGACGTTGCTCTGTGTGTGTGCGCACACACAGACACAGAGACCTCTTTTTCTTTCTGTGTGTGTATTTGTGTGTTTGTCAGACACCGCAGACAGCTAGGTCAAAGTGGTACAGCACAGCAGGGAGCCTGGCACGTCTGCATTTCTGAATTTGACTCAGTATCCTACATTTCTGTGTTGCTCACTCGCTCGCTGTGTACCAGCCAGACGCTTGTGTCTGCACTGCAGCGTGTGATCTTTATGTAAATGCAGACACTTGTGAGTGAACTGTATTTTCACTTTTCTCTAGCTCTGCAGTTACCCCAAATAGGTGCTGTGCTTGTGCTGACCTGACCTTCACTGTGTCCGTCTGACACCTCCGCTTACTGTGACAGGGCTGTCCACAAGGGTGGGTGTGCCTGTAAGCACAAACACTCCAGACAGCCGAAGTCTTTCTGCTTGGGCAAAGGCTGAAAATGCAGCTCGGTCTTTCAGGACACGTAGTCTTCTGTTACAGAACCACTGGCCAGTGGTGAAACATCAGGGGACAGGCTGTCAGCACCCCGGGCCTTGACTCCCCTGGCTGGCTGCAGAGAGATAGAGGGCATGTCTGGCAAGCAACACACAGCAACAAAGTCCATGCAGTCTGTCAGTGATGACAGGAAAGGTGGCAGTGCCACTGCTGCCGGGTGTACGGCGTTACGTGTATTTCACCTTTATTAATCCACAGAGGATTTGCCAAGCACATAATCTCTGTTTGAACCACATGCAGCTTCACATTCATGGAGTTGCATGCGGTACATTCACACCTGACAGGTCACCTGAAAGCAGATCCATCTCCAGTGGAGCAGATGAGGTGCTTTGTTCGAAAACACCAGTGTTACAGCCTCAGGCTTCAGACAGCTTTAAGCTTTCATTTTCAGGCAGTTTTCTATTCTTTGCTTTATATTATGTGAGTTAGTGTCATCTCAGACACACATCATCCCATCTCTGGCTCTAAGCACAGAATCCTGACCTACATGCTGTTCAAAGATCATGCCAATCAAATGAAAGTGGGATTAATTGGTGGTCTACCTTAAATGCAGAGGAGCTAAGCAGCTTCTTCCAGACGGAAAAGGAACCGAGGCACTGCACTTTCGCTCATCACAAGATAAGCAGAGATTATTTTGATATGCAAATCATGCAAAGACACCCTAAAATCTAGGGATTAAAAACTTGGAGCTGGAAATACGAATAATAGGTCCCCTTGAAGTCAGAAAAAGGGTGAGTGTGTAAGTATATGGATGATAACATATATTATTATCACCAAAAACCTTTAGCAAAAATACTGAATATAATATTTAATATACCTTTAGTTTTGTGTATAAAGGTTTTAAAGAGACAGCACATTTTCCAGCTGCAGCTGACCTGTGGCGATTCAGCTGTACTCACATTTCATCCTTTTCACTTTGACTTCCTTTCTGTTCCCTCTTTTGGCTCCGTCTTCTCAATGGCCTCCTCCTGCTGTTGTTGGCTTTAAACTAAGCTGTGGAAATGAAAGTGCTTTGAAGGATAAGCAGTGTACTCAAAGGCGTGATGAGTGTCTGGGCTGAAAGTGCAGATGTGGCACTCGGGAGGGAAAAAGGTCAAGGGTAGTTCAAGGCGGGTTTTGAGCCAGATTAGATAATAAAAGAGAACAAACCTTCCTTTACTCACCAGCATGGGTAAACTTCTATTTTATTTATTTTTTAGTCATTCTGGCTTTTAAACTGTTGTCATGTGGCTGGGTTTGTTTTGTTGAAAGCTGTTGTTAATTTCATATACAAATATATCAGTGCCAAAGCTCACAGTGCGTACTTCATTTTTGAAATATTAAGTATTTATAGTCTGTAAATGAGTGATTACCGTTAAAAGCGTACCAGAAGAATCCATTATTTGCCATTTTTCTCTATTTGTCCTGCCTGCTTAATCAGCTGTTACTAAACAAAGACCATTCTCACCTCATAAACCAGGACAATGACCTGGAGCAAACAGACCGCCATCTTCTAATCCTCCACTTTAATCCCTTCAATTTGAAACATTCAAAACATTTTCCACAGCAAATGTGTGTCGGCTGTAGGATGTCTGTTCAGTAAGCTGAGAGAGAGAGAAAAACGTGCACAGATGTACTCTGTTTGTGTTTACCTATCAAAGATGTTTTGGCCTTTTTCCACTGAAGAAAGAAAGAGGGACAGAAAAAAGGTAAGGTAACAGATTCTGTGCCTCGGCTATAGTTGGATCAGTCATGCTTACGTGCATAGCCTCACAACAAAAGGCTGATTTTGAGCCAGGAGAAACCCTTGCCAATGCCACTCCTCCTCTGCTGGATGTGTAAATAGACATGTTTACTAGCAGGGTTGTCATATCGCCTTGAAATATGACGTCAGAGTTGATTTTGAGAAGTTTGTCTGCTGTCCAAAAATCACTTATCGCAGGTTTAAGGTTTTAGTATTTGAGTGTGTTTGTGTGTGTGAGAGAGAGAGAGAGAGAGAGAGAGAGAGAGAGAGAGAGAGGAATATAATTCAAAACTCATCTTGTTCCTTCCTGCTCTTTAGGCTCAACTGCACTCCCTGCGCAGGGCTGTGCCCCAAGGTGTGTCTGGGTCTGAAAGTCGTGGACTCGGTCACTGCTGCCCAGGAGTTAAGAGGCTGCACCATCCTCAACGGGAGCCTGGTCATCAACCTGCGCGGAGGAAGTGAGTGTGTGCGGTTTGTTTGGCTGAATCAGATTACATCGTGCAGCAGATCAGCACAGCAGAACAACAAACACAGAGATGTTGACATTGCACGAAACCAGGAAGATACTCCAGAATGTACAATCAAAAAACCAGCAAAGTTAATTAAAGAGAAAATAAAAGCTATGGGAACTCTGGAAAACATAGATGTGTGATGATTTTTGAACATTTTAAAAGCTAAAATAAATTTTAATAGGAACAAACAACAAGCTCATAGTTTTATTTAGATTTGATGTACAGTGGTGCATAATTTCCTCTTCATTTGAAAGTTAATGGATGTGAATATTTAAAGCAGTCATGAAAATATAAAAGCTGTGCTGAAATCAATCCAGCTATATTATTTACAAAGTAAGCCTGCGATTTAATGGGAAAAAGATGAAAAGAAAATGGGAAACACAAACGAATGAGAACAGTTTGTTGTGTGTCTTTTATGAATCATGCTGCAGAGTCGGTAGTCAGTTTTTAAAGCTCATGTTTTTTTTGTTTTTTGGGGGATTTCTGTAGACAACATAGCTGCTGAACTGGAGGCCAGTCTGGGCCAGCTGGAGGAGATCACTGGCTACCTGACAGTGCGACGTTCCTACGCCCTCGTGTCCCTTTCGTTTTTCCGTAAACTCCGTGTTATTCGTGGAGAGGAGCAGGAAATCGGGTGAGACTCTTTCTTCTTAGCTGTTCTCATCCTTGCCATGTCCTGTAATTATGAGTTAAAAGCGGAAGGACTGACCTTTTCAAAATGTCTTTTTGTGGTAGCCGTTTCTGGTTAGACTTTCCCAAATCATACACGAGGCTTCGTTGAGACGAAGTGGAAGACGCCTGCAGCACAATGAGCTGCACTTAAAGAAGAAATAGCAAAGGACAGACATGATATAAATTGAAGACTAGCCATGCTCAGATAACCTCCTGCTCATGTTACTCAAAGGAGCTTTTTGTACCCTCAGCCAAATGTCATGTATCATTAAAGTATGTTCATGCTGTCTTCACTCTTCTTTTCCAGGAATTATTCCTTCTATGCACTGGACAACCAGAACCTGCGGCAGCTCTGGGACTGGTCCAAACACAAGCTGACCATCCAGCAGGGGCGCATGTTTTTCCACTACAACTCCAAACTCTGCATGTCTGAGATCCGCAAGATGGAGGAGGTGACGGGAACCAAAGATCGGCAGGTCAAGAACGACATCGCCTCCAAGACCAACGGAGACCAGGCTTCATGTAAGACCCTCGGCCCTCGAGTCGGCTTTTGCAGGATGTTATTATAGCAACGAAAAACACCGTGTCGGGCTTGGTACATGCAAACATACTCATAGTTATTGTTATGATGGTCATTTCCTGTCCTGTGTTTGCAGAAGTCTTCCTGCAGACCTTTTACCGACATTGTGTAACTTGTGTAGGAACAACCAACAAAGCAAAGCACTCATAACCGCTATGCATGGTAACTTGGTGATCTAGGCGTTGCTCTGATTGTGTCCTTTCCATCCTAATTCACATTTGTACGAGCTGGTTAACAGGATGTTATGAAAAAAATAAAAATCTCCATAGTCAGTTTTCAAGTTTTACATTTCCCAAGTGGGGTCCATTCTGTACCCACAGATCTTCAGTCTGTGTAACTTGGAATTGTGTTTATATAGTTGGGATCTTGATGATCAGCTTCTGATTGGCCCTGAGTCTCTTTTTGACCCCTCAGCTGTAAAAGGCTGATGGAGTGTTGTGTCACCCTCACTTTGTGAATACAATATCTCTACAAATAGACAATGTGAGACTTTCAAATTGATGTCATAGGTGGATCTACTAGGAGGGTGATGGGGTAAGACTGGCGGCCATCAGGGTTTTTGATAACTCTTTGAGTTCAGGTAGATTTTCTGTCATCCGTGTTTTACTTCTGCTGCAAAGGCCACAGAAAACATTTGAATGCCAAAGCAGCGCGTCTTCATAAATTGAGCCACAGAGATGCTCAAGGCCAAGGTCATCTTTCTTTACTGACATGTTAAAAGCCTTCGTTTTTTCTTTATCGAAGACCTTGATGAATGTGGTAAACGTGTAGGAGTGAAGCTGCAGACAGCAGCGCTGAGGAGACCTTTGTTGTTGTTGTTGTGTGCTGGAAGACTTTAATTGTATGTCTGCTGTGCTTTTGAATTGTTAACCCAGTTTTGTTAGTTCTTTGTAAGCAAGAGACGTGCTTTTACACATGTTAAGCAAAGCAAATGAAAAAGGATTTAGTTTGTAAGCTGAAGAAGAATTTAAGTTTAGAAAAGTGAAAAGTACAATTGGCTGAACAAGTGGAGTACATGAAGATGTTCTCACAAATGAACAAAAGCAGATATGATTCCTTAGTTTTCTCCAGTCAATAGAGATTTAAAAACCTGCATAATTACTCATTATCTTTAACCTTCACTATTTCTGTCTTATGTGCTCTCAGGTGAGAACCACGTGCTCAATTTTACCCAGATTCGAACCATGAGCGATAAGATAATGATCAAGTGGCAACCTTTCTGGCCGAAAGACTTCAGAGACCTGCTGGGCTTCATGGTGCTGTACAAAGAAGCGTGAGTTCATCTCGAGTCATCAGTCAGCCACTCTCACAATCAGACTCAGAATCTGACTCGGCTCTCTGCCAAACCAATATTGTTCTAAGCTGCTCAGATACTCTGCAGAGGACAGCAGAGATACAGTAACTTCTGAAACAGAAGTTACAGTAACATCTGAAAAGTATGTTTTAAAGCGACCAGATCAGTTTTAAAGAACGTTATTGTTTGTCTGTACTCACACATCAGATACATGCTCAGCAGTGTTTATTGGCCCCTCAAAAGTTTCCTATAATTAAAGGTGTTTTGGGTGTAATTTTCCTTTAACGGTTTCTTCATTAGACACCACAGACTAAAAAGTAAAATAGACATTTTTTTAACTTTAGAAAGTATAGAAAGTTCAGAGTTACTACTCCAGAGGGAGGAGTTCAAGTGACCCATGACCTGAACCTGGATAAGCAGCAGAAGATGGATAGAACATAATTTACATCCCTATAGACCGATAAAATCTTAAGATAACATCCTGGAAGATCCTCCTTTCTAACCAGAAGCGCTGTGAGCGTCTCTCTAACCTCAGTAACCTTTTATGAGCAAATTTTCCTCTGTAGGCTGTTGAAATAAGTCGATAAATTATTTTTCCTACAACAGACCGTTTCAGAACGTAACAGAGTTTGATGGGCAGGACGCTTGCGGCTCCAACAGCTGGGTGATCGCCGACGTGGACCCTCCACGCCGAGCCACAGACGGAGAAAAAGAACAGATCGAACCGGGTCATCTAATCTTCCCCCTAAAGCCGTGGACGCAATACGCCATTATGGTGAAAACCCAGCTCTCGGCCTCTGACGAGAACCAGGTCCACGGAGCCAAGAGCGAGATCATCTACGTCCGCACCAATGCCACAAGTAAGTGTGATGAGTCGATCGCGGCTTCTTCCACCTGAGTATTGCTTTGATGTAGTTGAATTGTGAAGTATATTTTGATTGAAGACTTTGAAGTTGATTTAGGAGACTTTGTCCTCATGCAGGAACTTTACTACCTGCGACTGTTTTCCACTAGTTTGTTTTTGTTTTGTTTTTTTAATACCAAAATTTTTTTGTGACTCTACCTTAACTTTATGACAGAAGCAACTTGTCAAGGTATTACTACCAACCACAGCACTACTGAATCTAAGGACTGTCCTACCAAACCAGGCATAAAAATTGCTCTTTGTGTAATCTAAACGTGGAAACCACTGCAAACCTAAAGCTAAAGATGTATCAGCTTCTTCAAAAGCAGGTCATCGGTTGTGAAATTCTCACAGTGGAAAAGGTCAATATCTTGTCCTGTACTAGAATTCAGCTATTTTTAGGCTCATCCTGCGGTGTTACTATCATTGACTGGTGGAGTCAGTGTTGTGTGTGTTGCTGTTGCCAAAATGTCCTTGGCACAAGAACAAGGAAGAGGAAGACAGACGGCACGATTTGCTTACAGTGCCACAGACCTGCAGGGCCTTACCGCGTCCAAGGTGTCCGTATCAGTCACTCAAGCAGCAATCACCGTGCTGTTCCCCACTGCTTAATTGTACCTTGCCACCCACAGATCTCGCTGTGTGCACCGTGGTGATGGCCTGTCTAGCTAGCTTCCTTTTAGACAATATACGTTTCCTTCCAGATGAACCGCATGAAACATGACATCTCTCGCTCACATGAAATAGGCTTCCAGCAGAGGCGCATCACTCACACAGACAGCCATGTCAAGCAGGGTTTTGGTTTTTTTGTTTTGTTTTTTTACCCATCTGGCAGGCGCTCCGGGTTCCTGGCCTGTGTCAAATCTAACCAACATGGCTCATCAGAAGTGCAAAGCTGTCATTACAAATAAGCTGTTGCTGGTGAATCTTTGTCAGACAATGTGGTCTGACCAGTGTGTGGCAAGAAACAAGGACAACATAATCACAGTGTGACAACAAAGCTCAGGTCTCTGCAGCTCCCGAGGGTTCAGTCTGGCATCTCCAGCGCCCCACTCTTTTCTCACGTACACTCTCCTGATCAAACACTGGAAGCTCGGCAGCGTCAGAACGATACTCCATCTCAGGCCAGAACACTTTTGAGATCTGAAGTGTCTCTTGTTCTGCCTCCTACTCGAAAAATCTACGTCACACTCAGAAAGAAGGCCATGCGATCAAATACAGGGCGATGCCAGTCACTGATCAACCCACAAGCTAGCAACCTATTTTTTCTGATCTGCAGGGCTTTTTGTTATCAGCTGACCACAACTGATACAGATTCAAGATCATGAAGCCAGATTTTAAAGAAAAACAAACTTGCAAAGCTGTCAGATTTTTTCCCCCCACATATTTACTAAACCTCACCAACAACACACACTTGTATAAATTACACACACACCCCCAGCAGTTAACTCAGTGTCAACATCAGTGCATGTGACACCACAAAATAATCACCGGGGTAATTACAGTAAACTAGAAGCAAAGCAATAGCTAGTTGTTTCAGTAAAACTGTCATCAAATTGCAGCTGAATGAAAAAGTTAAAGCTACTGCCGAAAGCACCCATGAAAAGTTCGATCTTCATTCCCCGTAACCTGAAACACTGGGCTCTGTGAGAGTTGCACATTACAAGCATCAAACTGTAATAACAAATAACAAAACTGACGGGGAATACCCTGAGCAGGCAGCTGCTGGTCACAGAGCCAAACTGTGCCAGTAAGCGTGTTTCAGTATGAAATGCAAATTGGATAGAAAGAGGACTTCTCGTCCTGCAATAACAACAAATGCAGATGATCAAACCGCAGCCCGATCTGTGGAACAGTGCAAGTTTTCATCTCAAAGCCACACATGAGAAGGAATTTACGATATTTTTACTAACAGTCGCCAAGGCTCATTCACTTGAAGTGTGTTTAACATGAGCCAATCTAGAGCTCTTGTAATCTGCAGCATCATCATGATAAGATGAATTTCACACGACTTGACGAGCAGAAAACATCGGATTAGTGTATAGAGTCTATTTTATGTAAATTCAGATTCCTGGTGCTTTTAATATGTGTACATTGAAGCGAGATGTTCTTAGTTCATTAAATGTGAGAGAGGGAAAAAAACTGAATAATCAGTAGAAAAATATAGTGAAAATAGTCAAAACTGAGTTTAGACATTAACAAGACAGTCCTTTGCAGCAGATAACCACCATCTTCAATAACTTCGAAACTGTGTTTTAATTTGCTGAAACGGGAGCTGCTGTTTGGGATGCAACAGGCCTGCGTTGAGCAGAGTGAAGTACAGGGTGCAGAAAAGCCAAATGTAATGTCCCCATAAGTATGCAGGGTCTCGGGAGCTTAAACGCAGCTGAGTAATGGTTCTGCAGATAGCAGTGCTAGGTAGTGACACGGCCTGGATCCAGCTCTTTAATTTATACACCAATATATGGAAGAACATGTAGTATGTTGTCTGTCTTATTTATTCATTCTATTATGCATCTATGTGATGCTAAAATAGTGGAAAGACTAATTTCCTCCTGGCAAATTTCAGAGAATTCACAAATACTGGAAGAAAGTAAATATAGAAAAGTAATTTTTTTTGGCAGCAATTCTGGTAACAGGTCAGAGTATTCACGTCCCGCAAACAGCCATCCATGTGTTGTTAAAACACTCTGGGCAAAAAACAAAGATTTCCCAAATTTGGGAGTCTGGCTATCTAGGGAGATCATGAATGACTAATTGAACACATCACTAACAATGAGTAACAATCTCAGTATTGTTCTTTTAATGTAAAGTCATAGTCAAGTATTTATTAAGTCTTCTGTGTATTTCTGAACTGCACTCTTGGGATAAATAAGGCGATTTATTACTCGGTGTGCTTAATATACGTGTTGCTTCATTTTAATCGGCTACTTCTGTGATTTTCCCCCCAGAACCGTCGGTACCGCTGGACCCCATTTCTTCCTCCAACTCCTCCTCCCAGATCATCCTCAAGTGGAAACCTCCCAATGACCCCAACGGCAACATCACTCACTACCTGGTCTTTTGCCAGCGTCAGCCTGAGGCCAGCGAGCTTTACAAGTTTGACTACTGCCAGAAGGGTTAGCCACATTGTTTGTGGTCATTTTGTGTTTGTGCGTCTGCTTCTGTGTCCGACACGCTGAATGCTTTTCATTAGCTCAGGAGCTTTTCTCAGTTTAAGGCTCTTGACTACTACAAGCTGCTACAGTCTACTCGTATGACACAGTAAATATTTTGTGATGTAATTCTTCTTGATGGCTTTTGTTACCTGGAAGAAAGGAGAGTGCTCTGATAGTTTTATTTAACCTAAAGTGTATTTATTATGGCAGGGCAATTAACTGAATTTTATCTATAGTTGTTGTTTTGCTTTTCAGTTAATTTGAACACAGATATCCATCTTGTCACCATGTTAGGCACCTCTCTGTTTTATTGTGCCGGTCTCTACAGATAACTCCTGTGCAAGTAGCCCGACCAGTGAGAACACAATGGCTTCACTTTCAGCAGCTGAAAACAAATAACTAATAGATTTGCTGAATTTATTTTCAGAATAATGCTCTTGTTTTGTCTCATTAGCCAAAGGACCAGTGACCTTGGGTCATGGTGAAACGTATATCCACATTTCACTAGAATCACTAATTCCCCTACAGTTTTGGTAAGAATTTGATCAGACTTGCACATAATAATAGGTCTCAGTTCAGGTTAAATATGTCCAATAACCTCTGAATTTTAATGCACTCTGACCCAGATGAGCTACTACGTCATTGCTGTTCTGGTATTGAAAATCCAGCTTTTGTCTTTACAGCCGTGTGAGGGAGTCTTAACAGGTTTCCGTAGGTGAACCTGCACAAACATCATTAATGGTTGTTGTACTACCCTTTCATTTGTGTCTGACACTTGGGGTCTCTCCCTCAGTCCAGTTAGGGCTCTATGCACCAGAGCTGTTTGTTAGCTGATGACTTGGGACTCATTCCCTCTCCACGGGTTCATTATCTCAGGAAGCCACTGCTTCCTCCATCGGCACCTTTGGACCTCCTGTGGTGAAGGCAAAGGATGGAGGAGACCAGTGGATGGAAGACAAACTGAATAATCAAAAAGAAAACCCACTGTTTAAAATATATTTTAAATGATGTTCCCAAAGAAAATGAGTCACCCAAACCAAAACACTGGCCTGTTTTTTCTAAAAGTCACTAAACAAGGAAATGAAATTGAGTAAAGTTGTGTCTTTTGTTAGGGCTGCAGTGCATAACTGAAACTACATGAAACGTGGTACTAAAACAGCCATATTCTTCATCCACTTTAACTCCAATTCAGGAAGACTTCATATCTTAGTTGATTTATTTTGGTCGTAGCCCAGCCTGCGTTGGTGCCTTTCCATCAGTGCCCGTCTGTGTCAGCGCAATCGCTCCTTTTTTAAACTCCCATAACGCTCGCTCATACAGAGATGGGAGTCTGCGGGGAGGTCGTGTCACTCGTAATTTATCTCCAGCAGAGAGAATGAGGACCTGGGGATGACAGTGACAGACATGCCACCGGGGCATGGGGGGGTGCAGGGGTTTGTGCATAAGACTGTGTTGTGTATCCGTGTTTATCGCACCTGTCATCCCAAACTGCCTGGCTGAAATTTATTTTTTATTCTCTCCTGACTACGTGTCACTAGGGATGAAGGTGCCATCACGACTGCCCACTCAGGTGGACAGTGACGAGGAGCAGAAGTGGAACCAGACAGAGGAGCAGGGCCAGGGGACACGATGCTGCGCCTGCCCCAAAACCGAAAAGGAGCTCAAGAAGGAAAAAGAGGACTCGGAGTACCGCAAAACCTTTGAGAATTACCTACACAATGAAGTCTTTGAGATCAAGTAAGACTCCTGACAACAAACCTGCACAGGAACAATAACAGTCAATAAAAATGTTTGTTTGTTTGTTTGTTTTATTGGCCTGAATTTTTTAATCATTTTTTAAAGGGTTGGATGCAGATAACAAGTAATGTGGTTTCTGTGATTGAATAACTTTAAATTTGACCTCTCTCATCTAGACGCTCGAGAGACCGGCGTGATCTGAATGGCATCGCCAACCGAACGCTTTCCTTCCTAACCACCGCACCAAGCCCTCGCGCGGGTACGAGCATCCCCGAGGATGAGGAAGCCTTTGAAAGCACCAAGACTGTGGTCACCGTCCACGCCAAGGAGTCCACCGTTATCTCCGGCCTGCGCCACTTCACCAGCTACCAGATCGAGGTCCATGCCTGCAACCACCCAACCGACCCGGCGCGCTGCAGCATGGCGGCGTATGTCAGCGCCCGCACAATGCCTGAAGGTAAAGAGGCATTGCTAACGTTACCAAAGAGCTTGGTTATGTAGGTCTGTGTAATAAACCCGGATCTCTTTTAGCTAACCTTCTTCTGACTCGCTCCTTGTTGCAAACAGAAAGTTTGAAAAGAAATGACCATATTTGGGATTTCCCCTCTCTGGGACATCATACAGAGCCAAAAGTAGTAAAAACCTGTGTATAACAGAGTGTTTAGCACAGAATGAACCCCTGAGCTTTTGGCTCACAGGGAACAGTTTTTAATATGAGCATACATGTTGTAATAATCTGTGTGTGTATGTGACAGAAAAGTATAGTAGCATAGTAGGTCTCCTGTTGGTTTAGAGACCCCGTAAATTGGTCACTTGAACAATAAAGTCACAAAAAACCTGTCTGTCTTTTCCAAACTGATCATTTCTTGAACAGCAGGAAAAAGGGAGATACTGACGTGCAGTAAATGTCTGCAGACACTATCAAAGCAAGGACGCCCCTGCAGCTCATCTTTTATTTACTCCAAACACGCCCAACTCTTCACACAAATATGACTCATGTCGTTTTGTTCGCCACAGACAAAGCCGATGACATCTGGGGTCCCATCAAATGCGAGGTGACAGAGAAAACAGTACACATCACCTGGATGGAACCGCAAGCCCCGAATGGGATGATCATCCTGTATGAGATCAACTACAAGAAGCTGGGTGACTCTGAGGTGAACACGTCCACAGGCTTCCACATCTGCATGCACATTTGTCATGGCTTTATTTCCTTAGTATATGTAATAGTTGAATCTTGGATGGCAGAGTTCATTGCAAGTTCATGCCAATGCAAATGGTTCTTACACCAAGCAATTTTTATATTCCTCTTTCTCATTAAACATAATGACTTTGGCTTTCAATGGAAAACAATATAGAAGAAACAAATTGTTCATCTTAAAGCTCACCACGCAGCACAGACGGCTAAAAGCAATTCTTGTTATTTGGTCTGTTGGTCTCACTAATGTCATTTGGGAGATAACCTTAATGGAGAGTAATTTTAACGGTGCACCATGTTTTAGTTGCTATAGAGATCAGTTAGTCAGAACATCTTGTTGATGCTGGTGATTTTATTTGTAGTGCAAAACAAACCAAAAGAAAAACAAACTTGTTTTTAACCCACAGATATGAAACAAAATGAGTCTAAATTAAGTTTTAAACTTTCCAAACCTGAACGGCCGCGTTGTTCCTCCGCAGGAGCTGCACTACTGCGTGTCGAGGAACATGTACAAAGCGAGCCGCGGCTGCAGACTGAAAGTGATGCATCCTGGGAATTACACAGTGAGAATCCGGGCCACCTCACTGGCTGGGAATGGATCATGGACCAAGCCCACGTACTTCTACGTCGACGATCCAAGTAAGTAGACAGAATGAGTTCAGTGATGGTTTTAGGGTTTTTTTAATAGTAATTTATAGTAAAAACGGATTTTCAAAATGTTGTTGAACAGTTGGTTCTAAATTGTTGTACTGTTGGTACTAAATTACATTAGTTTAAAATCTGCTTTTAAAGGAAAGATAAATCCATTAATTTTGATTCTTGGCCATTTACACAAGTACATTCATTCATTTTACACTAGCCACCATCTAACAGCTTATTATACAGAAATAAAAATCTGTTTATGGTCATGCTTTTGTTTATTTTAGGGTACTCTCTTATTCTTCCACGCTTTATAAAAAATGTATACATATTCCCATAAGAAAATATTTGACACAAATCATGACAGCAGAGAATAAAATTAGTTTTCATTCCACCTATATTTGTTGAAATTTGAGAATTCACGTTTTTTTAAACATCATTTTTGCGTGATTGCATACTTTTAACCAAACTATCTCTAACCTCTTTTTTCTCTTTTGTTGTAGTTGTTTTTTAGTGTGAGCAGCTTTGGTCACTGTTCACTATTGCTTGCCTTTTTATAATGAAACTTTACTCAAACACTATATATATATATATATATATATATATATATATATATATATATATATATATATATATATATATATATATATATATATATATATATATATATATATGTAACATTGGAAAACTTGTGAAATAGTCGTCTTTTAAGTAATCAAGGATTACTTTTTCAGGATTTAAAGTCTGTTTATACAACAACAGGATGTAAAGTCTGTCTACGGACACCTGAAGGCGTGTGTAGACGGGTTTGTCCATTTATTACAGTCTGATCTATATCACGTTCTTTGTAAAACATGATGAAAATGTATGTTTTCTTCTTGGCTATCAGTATATTTATATTTATGCACTAATAAGAAAAAAAGTAATCTCTCTTCTATAAACCTTGGCACTCTAATGTGCCAGCAAAATTAAAACAAAGATTTTGAACTTAGCTTTATGGAGTGTTTGGATATTAAGTTACAAATATAAGTAAATATAAGTTTCAGCATGGTGACTTTGCTCTAGTCTTCCCTGATCCGACCAAAACCTGCTAAATCAGGTGTCTATTTTAGACACACAAAAATAATCTAATTGGCCTGCTGTGCACACAAAATTATAAAACCTTTTTACAACCCCGTTTAATAAAGTACCTCCTGTGGTCCTACCTAAGAAACCAAGGTGCTTATATTACATTTTATACAGTTTGATGTTCTGTTCTTATTTTGACCTGCTGCTGGAAAAAAAAACCCTCTGAGTACAGCTCAGAAATGAGTATAAATACAAATAAATGCAGAATTTTAACTTGAAAAACACACAGACAGACACCTGGCATGACTTCTTAAACCAAATCAAAAGCTTGTACTTGAAGCAGATTAGGATCACAGAGCATCATATTGATTCCAGCTTAGCAGGTTTATTGTGTGGAGCTTGTTTTTGTTTTTCACCTGAAATTTGACTCACTGTCCGGGCGGACTCGTTGAACAGGCGATCCTCTGCATGTCGTCAAGATCGTCATCGGACCAGTCATCTGCTTTGTCCTGGTGCTGTGTGTGGCTTTGGCAGGCTTCGTCATGTTCAAGAAAAGGTAAATATCTTTCACATCCGGCTCAATAGTCATTCTCTTATTATTCTATGTGTTACCAGTGTTCTTATTAAGCTTGTTTTTGTTTGTTTTTTTTCTCCTTTTAGTCAAACCCAAGGACCCAGTGGGCCCATCTATGCCTCTTCAAACCCCGAGTATCTCAGCACTGATGGTAAACAGGGTTTGGGTCTCCTGTCAACAACAGAATAGTTAATAATTTTAGCTTTAATTTAAGGGATTTTGACAACTTAGTAGCAATTACACATCAGTGTTATCAGCGATTGGATCCCCTGGTTTGTGACTGGCTGGTGAAATTGTTCCTGGTGGATCAGCTATTAAACTAACTGTTCCGCCACAATATCTCTGCAGGATCTCATTAAATTAGTTTTGTTAGCATGAATTTAATTTCTGCTGCATTTTCTACTCTCACTTGCAAAGATATAATCCAATAAGATCTACTATTGCATTAGTTGATAATCACTGATTATTTTGGGGGTTTCAGCAGTACAAGTAATGAAATTTAGATTTAATTTCATAATGTTATTCACATAGTTTATTTTATTTTATTAGTAGTAATGATGGGCATGCCCACTAGCCTGTTTTCCCATGTATTTAAATGTTTTTTTCTTTCCCTTTTTCTTTTTCCAGTGTATGAGGAAGACGAGTGGGAGGTGCCCAGGGAGAAGATCACCATTTTGCGGGAACTGGGTCAAGGCTCCTTCGGCATGGTCTACGAGGGCATTGCCAAGGACATTGTCAAAGGCGAGGGTGAAACACGAGTAGCGGTGAAGACGGTGAACGAGTCGGCCAGCCTGCGGGAGAGAATCGAGTTCCTGAACGAGGCCTCCGTCATGAAGGCCTTCAGCTGCCACCACGTGGTAAAGAGAAGCGACATGTTTTTCTCATCTTGTTCACGAGCAGAGGACATTGATGGTTTTGGTTACTGGCGATGTGTAAAAGTTCAAGGTGGGGTTGGAAGCAGTGGGCCGTAGCTGTGTGTGTGTTAGCTGTTATTTCTGAGTATTTAGAACAGAAAGTACAAAAAGCACTAAAATCAGAGCTGTGTGAAAGGCAAGCACCTGCTTCACTTGCTGACTTCTAATTCCCGTTTTTGAAAAAGTGATAAAAAAAAAACAAACAAACCTACATTAAGATGAAAATCCCCATGTTTCTATCTGCCAGGTGCGTCTGCTGGGTGTGGTGTCTAAGGGGCAGCCCACCCTGGTGGTGATGGAGCTGATGACCCACGGAGACCTGAAGAGCTTCCTGCGCTCTCTGCGACCTGACGCTGAGGTAAAACATTAGTTTGAATTATGTTTATTCTTCTTTTAGTTCAGACTGTACTTCTGGTTTCTTTTCTTCTTTTCACTTCTGCATTTTGTGAGTATAATAGGCAAACTAGGCTTAGGTTGCATTTTCTTGACTTTATGCAAAACAATTTTTTATAACTGAAATTATTTTTACACTGAGCAGCATAAAAGCTTTTAAACCATCATGTTTTAACTGGGCTAATTCTGCTCAGTCGAGGAGCCATTGCTGCTCTTACTGACACATTAGCCTCTACTTTGGTTCTTAGCGAGGTCTAGAGAGGTGCTTTAGAAATACACTCAGTTTACTGCAAAAGTGCAGATAAACAACACTTTAAATCCATCAGTGTTTAAAGTAAGCAGCTGTTAACAAAGTTGGAGTCATAGGGTATTTTTCCTGGTGAAACATTTATCTCCATCTGCTATTTTCTTTCCGGTGAGATTGTTTTGGACTAAATCACATCTACAGAATAATAGTGTGTTACATCAGAGATTATGTGCACAAATATGGATCAGTTTATGTGGTATTAACACTGAAGCCTTCAATATCAAAATCTGCATTTTCTTTTAATACATGTTGAGGGGGCTTCTGTGTACAAAGCAATGCGGCGCCTTTTTAAGTAAACATGCAGATGGCGTTTTCGTTGGAGCAGAAGCAGGGCTGAGCTGCAGGATGCTGACAGAAGGTTTTAACAGTAAAGCCAATTGAAAACATGGCAGCTGCCTTGAAACGGGTGGCTGGTGTGTTGGGAGCAAGGTTATAATAATTCACTAATCTAAAAACTAAAATGACTTAATATTGATTTTCTTGTTTCACTACGGTGACCTGACCAGACCTCGGAAAAACAACAAGTCCAGAATTTTACTTTTTATTTTTTTAATTTTCAAAAGTAGAAGATTAACTACATAAAACACATCTCATTGATCCATCTTTGTTTATTTTCTTTCAATTTTTAACTTGAAGATGTTAAACTGTGTCCGTTCTCTGAATTATTTGCTTCTTTTTTTTTTAATCATAAACTGTTCAGTTAGCTACATTTTCAGGCATAGTTTTGAGAAACAGTGTAGTTAACATAACAAACAGTGGAAATCTGAAATCTGCTGTATGGCTAGATAATGAGTCAAGTGTTTGTACAATATTTTGCTTGGTTGATCTTCAGTCTGATATCATGAAAAACTACTACTTAAACTAAAATTGAACATTTTTAAGATTAAAAATTTAATTTGCAATGAGTAAAACTCACTCTGGAAATTAAACTGGAACTAAATTGATTAAACTAAATTGAATTTAAAACTAAGAAAACTGCGAAAGTGTTTCTGAACTGACATGCTATGTTTGTTGACATCTGCACAAACCTGATTATTTTTCTGATAAGTTCTGAGTGTTCAAACTGAAAGTCAAGCCTGTGTCGGGGTGTTATGTTGTGTAACCGAGTACGATGTGTTATCTTGTCAATAATTTACCTAAAGTGTAATAATATAATGCCAAACTTTTTGTTGGTAGATCAGAATTTCAAAGTCTTTCTCATGTTCCTCAGAATAACCCTGGCCGTCCACCACCCACTCTGAAGGAGATGATCCAGATGGCTGCCGAGATCGCGGATGGCATGGCTTACCTCAACGCCAAGAAGTTTGTCCACAGAGACTTGGCAGCCAGAAACTGCATGGTAGCTCACGATCTTACGGTCAAAATAGGAGGTAAGAATTCATAAAGTAAATGGGCACAAAAAAACTGCTTAGATTTTGGTGCCTCCTAGTGGAAGCATGGAAAACCAACAATGCACTGTCACACTGATGGGTGTTTATATTCAGTCATCAGACATTACTAAGACAGTATTCAAATCCACAGCTTTAGGTGCCATGTATTGACTGAATAGGTATGAGCAGAAGCAATGGTAATGGCACCCTTCTAATTAAGATAAATTAGATATATCCTGAATACAAAAGGGAACTTCACAAGGTTACAAAAGCTGATATCACAGCAGATAGTGAATGTAAAATAACAACCACCAGATCTTTCTGATAATTGGTGCAGGTTTGGATGTAATTTGGAGTCTGATTTATGTTTTCCTTCCAGACTTTGGTATGACCAGAGACATCTATGAGACGGACTACTACAGGAAAGGAGGGAAGGGTCTGCTGCCTGTCAGGTGGATGGCACCTGAGTCTTTGAAGGACGGCGTCTTCACTGCACATTCAGACTGCTGGTTAGTGACACGTCTGAATTTTAGACTCCTCCTTCATCCTTTACTTCTCACTTTTGAAACCATCCGTGTGCAAGTTTTAAATATATTACAGATATTTAGGCGACATGGGAACAGACAGTGTTGTTTATCAGTATCACCTGCACCTGTCTGCACTCTGTCTATCTGTTAACAGCATCAATCATGTTTACAGGCAGATTTAATTGCTGCGTTTTCATTCTCCCCATGTCGTTCCCTCTTCTTCGCTTGTTTACCAGGTCATTTGGGGTGGTGCTGTGGGAGGTAAGCACGCTGGCTGAGCAGCCGTACCAGGGCATGTCCAACGAACAGGTCCTCAAGTTTGTCATGGAAGGAGGCTTCCTGGACCGGCCGGACAACTGCGCTGACAGACTGTGAGTATGATCAGGGGGATTTGGTGGCTACACACTGAGAAAAACAAGTTCTCCTGCTTAAACTACAAACTGTGTCAAAACACTTTTGTTATTTTAAAAGTCCACAGTCAAAATCCTTCCAAAAATAAATGAAGTTGAACTTTAGCCATTTTAGATCACTGAGATTGGAAGTGAAGTGAAGAATAGGATTTCATGATGTTCATAAATAACTATTAACGATGTGCTAAAATACATTATAAAATGGAATGTGCAGGGTGCTAAATCTGAACTCAGCTGTGAGAGCAAATATGTAAATCTTTTTTTTTTTCTTTTTTTTTTAAAGCTGCTAACAGATGTACAGTTTACTTTTTAGTTTCCTAAAACAGCCGGGGAGAGAAGTTTTTAGCAGGTGTTGCTTTAAGTGTGCTATCAGGGTGGCCATATTTTTAGCTGTTGATGTCTGAGCCTTTGCTGCAGCAGGACAGTGACTCAAAATAATCAGTGCACATGGACAACAGAGGTGAGGGGAAGGGAATAATATAAATCAGGGAGTTGGTTTTGTTTTTAATGTTGTTTATTAAAAGGATAATATCGTGTCTATGAAGCCTGATCAGGTGAAGTTGATTTGACTGAAATATTCTTAACAGAACGACCATAAGTACATTATAAAAATAAAGATGTAGACAGTTCAGCTCCTAATCTCCCTATCTCATCCTGCAGACACAACCTGATGCAGATGTGCTGGCAGTACAACCCCAAGATGCGTCCCACCTTTCAGGAGATCATCGAGATGCTGCGGGAGGACCTGCATCCAACCTTCCAGGAGGTCTCCTTCTTCTACAGCGAGGAGAACAAGCCGCCAGAGAGCGAGGATTTCGACCTGGACATGGAAAACATGGAGAGCATACCGCTGGACCCCTCGTCGTACTCGCAGAGGGAGCAGTGTTTGGACAGGGACGAGGCCTCCTCCATGGGCCTGAGGGGCAGTTACGAGGAGCATCACATCCCGTTCACACACATGAACGGGGGAAAGACCAACGGACGAATACTGGCCCTACCACGGTCCAGCCCCTCCTAACATACTGTACACATCCCACACAAACTCATTGATGCTATAGATTTAAATATATTTTTGGGTTTTTTTGTTGTTTTATATAGCTCACACTCAAACACTCTCCTCAGCAGCCCCTCAGTGCATATCTCAGGACCTTATTTTTTCTCTTCAGATGCCACAAACACACACTACAGCAAGTCCAAGCTCGGACGCCAGAAGACACTTTTTGTATTTAAGGATGAATCTCCTGTGTCTCTCTTGTTCACGATTGTAGGTTATATACTGTATATAAATATATATATATATTGCCAAGTTTGTGCTAGTCTGGGTGGATATTCGATTCAACTGTGAAACAAACTCTTGACAAACAAGAAGGCTGCTAACCCCACTGACCCCCCACCCCTAATTCTAGACTCTGTCTCCTCTCCCTTATTTCATCACAAGAGTTCATCCCGAGTTTTTGGGGAAAAGAGAAAAAAAAGTGCCCTTCTATTTTGTCTGTGGCCTACATCACACGTCATGGAGCTGCGTCTGAATCTTTGCACGCACACGAAGAGGAACTGAAAAGGAAAGCTTCGGGAGCTCCCTGCTGGATGGTCAGAAGCGGCCCATCCTCGAACAAACTCTAATTCACTGGAGAAGCTGGCTGAAGCAGCCTACCTCCTCACACTCTGCAGTATTCCAAAAAAGGCACACGGGATACACACAGGACGTTTGTCGGGTTCTGTTTTTTAATTTATATAATGGTCTTTCTTTTTTGTTTTCTCCTTTTTCCCTACTTATTTTTGTTTTGGAGTTTTCACACTTATAGCTGAAGGATATTTAAACTGTTTTCAAAAACACGTTGCCGAACGAGTTCCTCAGATTGACCAATAGCTGCTTCGTTGGTATATTTTAGTGGGTATAGAAGATTTAAAAAAAATATATATATATATATAAATGTTATATTGATGTTTTTGTACATAGTTGATGTCAATTTTGAGGTATTTCCGGTCATAGAAAATGTTTTTACATGTTAGTCTATTACGTTTATTTTTTCTAATCCAGAAAATCATACTAATTAGCTTTTTTGGACTCATGATCAACCAACAGCACTTGGTCTTTTTACTATGTGATCTATGTGATGCCCGGGGGAAGGAGTGTGTGGCGTCTTCAGCTTAAGATGTTTGCCCGTCATATCAAGATCAAATAAAATAGTGCTGTAAATAATGCAGCAAGATGCATTTGTGAGTAGGCTCTGCCACTGCTTGTCTTATTTTTCCAGCGTGTTTGTCTTCACAAAATTGTTATGCGTAAATTTGATGTTTGTGTTTTTTTCCCCCACTGAGTACAGCACATCTGAAGCATTTTGTTTACCTAAAAAATATCATATACATACACAGAAGTTAGTTTACATACAAAGTGGCGGCTCTGCGTTACTTCAACACTTGATGCCGTGATGTTTCTGGGTGTCTTTGCCATAGCAACAAACACCTGTCACTTACAAAGCAACCTAGCCAAGCTTTGGTTAGGAGTTGGCTATCTGTCTGTTACTAAACAACATGGTGATGCTTAAACTCTCCTTCACTTTGATGCTGAACTCCACAGCCAGCTACCTCACGCTCTACTGATATTTTTCTAATGGGATTTGATTGGCTGAATCCAGCTCATTTGCCAGGAGTAAAGCAACAAATCCACAATTCAGCAGCACACGACTTCACCCCATTCAAAGCAAATGACAGTAGAGCTGTGAATCCTCGTTACATGTTAGATCAACCAAATCTGAAAAAAAGTTGCCACCTTACATCATCAAAATCATATTAATGTTTGTGTGGTTACTGAAGCAATTCAACGGTTTTTCCCTCAAAATATGAAAATCTGCAGTTAGAATTATTTCGTACAGCATTTTTGCTGGTACTAAGTAATTACTGTAGTTAGCCAGATGGAGTTTTCAGGACTCTTTCCCCATTGTACACCCACCAGGGTAACCCTTGTTTCTTTTCTGAACTGAGCAGTTTATCATATTTCAGGCCTGTTTCCAGAACAAAATGATTAGGTGTGGATCAGAATTTTTTGAGGATAATCTCTGCCTGTATAGCCTACTTCTCTTTCCTTGGGAGAATGGCCGCCAAACTATGTCTTTAATGTTATATATTAATATGTTGAAACATACTTCATTAAGGCTACAAGTGAGTTTGTCAAATATTGTCGATGGGGAGAAAAGTTAAGGCTTTATTAAAAACTAACCAAATCTACTTTACACTTTTTCCAAGTGTCACTATTATGGAAAATATCATTTTTCCAGTAGTAAAAAAGGCACCAGTCTATGGTCTGTGACCTCTTTCTACCTACATTTTGACACCAAGATAAACATCCAGTTGTAACTGGAAAAATCTTCATAGCTGGAAGGTAAAATTTTGCATCAATTATATATGAGTTAGTGCTGTGTAGCTGACCTGGCACTTCTACTCCATGTCTGTGTGGGTTCTCTCCAGGTACTTCAGCTTCCTCCCACACAGTCCTTAGACATCGAATTAGGTTAAATGGTAATTCTGATCTGTTAGGCCTGTGGCATATTGGCAACCTGTCCAGAGTGCACCCTGCCTCTCACAGCTTATGCTGTGACCCTGGGTTGGATGAATGGATGGATGGATCTGCTAAATAATGTAAAACTGTACTTGAGACTGAACTGTGTTTTGTTGTTTACTGGATATTGTTGTTTATTTTGTTATATCCCGGCCTGCAGGATAGGATCAATTAAGCTGAACTTCCACACAGTTGATAGTGAAATGGCGCCCCCTAGTGCATATCACTGTATATATGTCACAGGATTCTCCACAACATTACATATACAAACATTTCAGATGCAGTGCATGATGTGACTAAATTAGCTTTCAGTGTGTACTGTTTTAAAAGTTTAACAGCTAAGCTGAGGTTTCATGCACTAATGAAACAATCTGTAACTCTGTGGTGTCTCACTGTTACTCAGAATATATCCCTTAAAACAGCTTCTAAATGGAAATGAAGAGAGTAACATTTAAGTCTTGTTTGCTTATACACTCAAATCCCTCTGAAGCTACTATGATAATTTCCTGAGGTAGTGCTGCTGGACAAAACCCAAATTGATTTTTCTCTTATGATACCTTAGCATTCTGAAACTGATGGAAATCATTCAAAGTTCGTTTAAGGAGCTTAGAAAGAAAGCAACTGGACTTCTTTAAGTTTCTTGAAAATGTTTCACCTCTCATCCATGAAGCTTTTTCAGTTTTAAAACCAAAATGTGGAGAGTCCCAGGTATTTAATCCCTAGTGGGAGTTGTCTCTTAAGAGGGTCGTAGACCCACTATTGATCATCTGGCTCACCACATGAGCCACGGTGTGAAAAAAGGCGTCGGTCATTATCAACAGAAGTTTCGGGTGAGATCATTGAGATCACCTAACACAAGATGTGAGTGGGGGTTGAGGTCCCTGGGAAGGGATCTCAACACTGCATTATAGGTGGCAGACAGTTGGTGTTGCAAAATCTGTTCAAAAATTTTTCATTCAGTGGACACAGATGGCCCCTTTCGCTTCTCGTTCAAACCATCTGACTTCTCTGTCCAAAGTGTGAACACCAGCATCCTTAAAAGAGTGACCTTTATCCTTTAGATAATGCAGCTAAGTCTTGTTGCTCTCCATAAAATCAGCTCAGCGCTATGTCCCCTGACTGTGGATCCAAGGCACAAACTCTTGGGAACAAGTCGGCTTTGTCTGCATCTTAGGTTAAAGTGGAGGTAGTTTCTATAGTCCGTTGGTTTTCTTGATTCCCTTTCATATTAAAGCAACAGTTGCAGTGTTTTCCTCACAAAGTACGAGGCAATATTTCTGTGTAAGTTCTCAGTCATCCAGGTCATTGTAGTCCAAGGAGCTTAGAAAGAAGGTGTGTGGACTTTCTTGAAGACATTTCACACCTTGGTTGTGGTGAGGCACATGAATGATCAATAGTGGGTCAACAACCCTCTTCAAGGGACAACTCCCACTAGAGATTAAATAGTTGGGATTCTCTTTTTTTTCTTTTAGAACTGAAGAAGCTGCCCAGTTAAGAAGTGAAACGTCTTCTAGAAACTTAGGTAGAAGAAGAAACCACTCACTATCTTTCTAAGCTCCTTAGGCTACCATAACCTGGATGACTGAGAATCTACACAGACATTCAAAATTTGTTATTTATGAGTTTTCCTCATTATGCTTCACTGGATTGTGACAGAATAAGAAATAGGAAATTTTGTACTAAAAAGTATAACTCTGAGAAACTTTAACACCTTCTAATAATATACTAGCTGATTATAAAAATGTGTTCCTGTAAATAAGACATAAATATCATTAGAGTTAGGATTTTCCCATCCAATCATCCATTTTTTTTAACCATTTGGGAGTCTATCTCAGGTCCCACAGAGTGAGAGGCAGGGTCCACCCTGGATAGATTGATGGCCCATGACAGTGTCAACAAATAGATGTGAATGATGTCTGTCTCTATGTCCAATTCAGAATCACCAGTTAAGCTAAAATATATGTGTTTGGACTAGAGATGGCACGATACCACTTTTTTATGACCGATACCGATATCATAAATTTGGATATCTGCCGATACCGATATGAATCCGATATAGTGTATTTTCTAATCAATAAAACTGTTTTTTTAATATCTTGCTGCATTTTGAATAAGTTCATACTAAAGTTTAAAAAAAAAAACCCACTAAAGCTATTCTGTTAAACCTGTATGCAAAAAATACTCTGCACCCAAAATATTTCATAGTTCAGCAATACTGAGCTAATAAACTTAAACCCCACACCATCCTCCCTATTCTGGTATTTTAACGAGTACTTAGAAGAAATATTAAACAACCTAACTAATAGGGTTGCCAACTCCCAGCAAAAAAAATAGGGAACCACCCCCCACCCTCCACCTCATGATGCTTAATCGACGTAATCAACTTTAATTTAATGCATGCATTTTTCTACAATAATTAAATAGTTTCAACATCTTTCTTCAACAGAATTGCAGACTGCACAGATGGTTCCCAAAGGAAAAAGTACTATAGCTTACTAGGGTATATTAGACTTAATAGTTACTATATACAGTAATGGACTTCTATACATTTTACATCAGATTAAGATTCAGATAATTATTTATTAAAAGCTAGACATTTTAAAGGAGAATAAGAAAGAAAAGTATTTCTTTGTACACCCCTTTTCCCTGTTAATGCCCTACCTGCCCCCCTGGCAAAACTTTGCTAGACCCGCCCCTGCACAGTTACCAGCCGTCATCTACGCAGAAAAGGATCCTGGTGTAGAAAGTAATATTAAATGAATTCTAACAACAGCTTATCAGGCTTAAACGTGCTGCTGTTGTTCAGCCGCTGGTTTCCTCTTTCTGGTGCAAAGTGGGCCAAAAACAAACAAGAGAGACGGACTCGTGACAGAAAAGCCGATCAGCTGATCATTAATCAGTTTCATGATTGAAGTAGCAACAGGAGAGGGAGGGAGAGAGAGGCAGTCGCTCCATATATCGGTTGTTAAACGTAACGTGGGAATGCTTTACAAACATTCAGAGATGAACTTACACACTTGCTTTACTTCTCTCTGGGATAACTTTCTCGGAGATGAAATGCCAGTTTGGTAGCGAGGCTCCAAATGCTCAACCAGACCGCCGACAGGTCTCGCACGCCACAGCCGCTCTATCACGTGATGCATACTCCTCCAACGTGCTAAGGTTATGAGCTGAGTTACGCCATGTCGCAAGTTTTGTGAGGTGCTTTTGTGATATTTAATGGATCGGATTACAATTTTTATTTCTCTCCGATATCCGATCCAGTAATTTAGGTCAGTATCGGACCGATACCGATACGTAATATCGGATCGGTCCATCCCTAGTTTGGACTAAAACTATTTTAAAAAATTAAACTAAAAGATTCACTCTGGAAACTAAGTTTAGGTAACATGAACTGAAAATAAAATAAAAACCAAGAAGAAAAGATTAAACTAAACTCTGGACCAAATCTTCTGGGATACGAGACGATAGGAGCAGCAGAGCAGTGTGTTGAATTCTTAGAGCCCTGCTTTCACTTGCTCAGTGCAGTTCAGGGATGTTCAAAACCTCAACTTTCTGCCATTGCTATGTTATCATCATTGGGATGACACAGTGGTGCAGAGGTTAACACAGTGGCCTCACATCTGATTATCTAAAAAATTATTATTATTATTATCATTATTGGGTGGATTTGCATGAAAAGTTTACTAACACAGGGCTTGGCCCAGCATAGTGATTAACTTGTGGAGTGGGTGTGGATTCAAAAATTTTGGAAGAACTTTACCAACATAAAACAGACCAATTTTAAAAATACACTGGGAAAAAATGAGAGACAGCAAGAAAATATTAAAAACGGATCCTGATACAGCTATGCTTCTGGATCCAGGAACTCTATTTGAGCATCCTGGGGACTTCTATTTTGTTGTTTCTTTCTATTCTTCTGGACCAACAGGGGTCACTAAATACACTATAAACTGAAGTATGAACCCGTTGAATAAATCTCTGTGCAGGTTAACTTTTAAGGTTTAGCTTAATTATTTTCTTTCAAGACCCGAGCTGTCAGTGTTTACACCAAAAGCAGGTTCTTAAAAGTATAGTGATGATATTTAGCAAAACAAGCCTTTAATTTTGATTTTCCTTAATCGGATTAAAGTCTTGACACTTAAAAGTCTGACTAAAAGGGACATCTTTTTCTTCCACTATAAAATGACTGTATGTTTTTCTTTCTTTTGGGCTTTTTAGCCTTTATTTGATACAGTCAAAAGAAGTCAGAAAAGCTTGGAGGAAGAGCAGGGGAGAGACATACAGTAAATTAACTTGGGCAGATTCATACCCAGCCCTCACCAATAGCCTGACAGCATTGGACACATATTTTTTTAGAGCCTGGCTTTTATCCAATAGTTTGCTTGAAAATAACAACAACAACAACAAACCCCAACCCATTTCAATTCAATTTTATTAATAGTACCAACTGATGATGATAGCCACCTCACGGACCTTTACATTTTAATTACAGATCCTGCAGTATTAGAACAAGAATACCAACAATCAGTCAATGTGAGACAGAGTAGACAAAAGTTAGTAATATGCAGTAGGGACATATGGAACAAGTGGAGAAGAAATGCTCAGTCCATCATGGATTTACACTTCTGTTAGGGATAGGTCATATGATCAAGTCCTTTACCATTAACTGAAATAATATACAGGTCTTCAGATGCAGGTTAACCTGCCAACACCACACCCTGATGTAAACACTTCCACAAAACATAATACAAAATACTAAGTCCAACTACAATACCACAGTTGCCTCTGAGTGTAGTACATCTTCTTCTTTCAGCTGCTCCCTTTACACACAGCAGATTATCTGCCTCCACCTCATCTTGTCCCTAGCATCCTCCTCTGTTACACCAACCTTCTGAATATTCTCCATCATTACACCCATCTTCTCCGTGGTCTTCCTCTTTTCCTTCTTCCTGGGAGCTCCATCTACAACATCCTTTGTCTAATAAATTCACTATCCTTCCTCTGTAATGTACCTCTACATGCCTCTTTGTCTCCAAACCGCTCAACCTGAGCCGCCTCTCTTATGTACTCATTATTAATCCTGACTATCGTGGTGACTCCCAATGAAAATCTCCAATTTTACCAACTCCAGCTTGGCGTCCTGGTTCTATGTCAGCGCCATCGTCTCCAAACCATAAATCATAGCAGGTCTCACTATCATCTCATAAACCTTCCTTTTCACTTTTGCTGTTATCTCCACCCACTCCACCCAGCCTGCACTCTCTTGTACACTGTCCGTTGCTTTGGATGGTCAACCCCAAATTTAAACTTATCTGCCTTCACTATTTCTCCTCCTTGCAGCTTCACTGTTACTCTTGTCTCCTTCTCATTCACATATGTATTGTGTCTTGCTTCTACTGTCTTTCATTCTTCTCTCCAGAGAATATCTCCACCTTTCCAGGCTCTCTTCCACCTGCTCCCTACTCTCACCACAGATCACTCATCTGCAAACATCATAGGTAATTCCTAGGAGACTCCTGTCTGATCTCATCTGTCAGTCTGTCCATAACCACTGTAAACAAGAAAGGGGCTCAGAGATGATCTCTGATGTAATCCCATCCCCACCTTGAACTCATCTGTCATTCCTACCACACACTTCACCACTGTATAACTGTCTTTATACATATTCTACACCACCCTGACAAACTTCTCTGCCAGTCTTAACTTCCCCATGCAGTACCACAGTTCCTCTCTTGATACCTTATCATATGATTTCTCTAGATCCACAAAGACAGAGTGAATCTCCTTCTGCCCTTCTTTATACTTCTCCATCAACATTCAAAACAAAAATCTTATCTGCAGTGCTCTTTCTCAGCATGAAGCCATACTGCTGCTCACTGATCTTCACCTCTCTTCTTAACCTTTCATTTTTAACAACTCTTTCTCATATCTTCAATGTATGGCTCATCAACCTTATCTCTCTGTTATTACTACGGCTCCACACATCAACCTTGTTCTTGAAAATCAGGAAACAGTACACTTGCTTTCTATTCCTCAGGCCTCCTCTCAGTCTCCAAACAGTCTGGTTAAAAAGTCCACTGCCCTCTCTCCTAGAAATGTCCATACCTCCACAGGTATGTCATCTAAACCAAGCGCCTTTCACTATTCATCATCTTCATAGCAGCGCTTGCTTCCTCTATACTAATTCTCTGCACATCCTGATTCACTAACTTTCTTCCTTCTGTCCTCCTCTCTCTCATTTTTATCAATTATCAGCTTCTCGAAGTACGCCTTCCATCTTCTTAGCATACTCTCTTCACTCCTTAGTACACTTCCATCTCTATCCAATCATCCTAACCAGCTGCACATCCTTTCAGCTCGACCTCTGCCTTTTCTCCTTCCTTAGTGTCCAGGCTCACATTAAACTCATTATATGCCTTTTCCTTTGCCACCACCCCTGTCTACTCCCTTCATCTCATTTTTTCTTTGCTGAGCTCTTCCTTTGAAAACTTTACTGAGTTTCCTCTTTCTACCACCAAATCTCCTTGTCCTCTTTCCTCTGTCAAAAATACCTTCTGGACACTGAGTGTAGTATAACTTCTGTTAGTATTAGCTTACCAAAAACGCACAGACACACACCCTCAAGACAGTTGCTTTTACAAGCAAAATAAATTAAAGAAATGCTGTCTCATTCATGCTAATTGAGCTCCTACCTGCAACAACTGATTGAACCTACACAAAGGATAAGTGCTTGTTTTTACCAAAATAAAAGCATGTAACTATTCACAGCAGTTGTTCTTCACTAAAAATGGCTACCAGAGTTTCTTTCTTTCTGCAGTTTCTGCAGCAGAACTAACAGAAACATATGCCAGCTGTCTGTATTCATTTAAGGATTGAGAGTAGAGGTAGTTGCTGTATGAAGATCAGGTATTACTGAAGTAGCACATTCCCACAATGCTTAGAGGAGGAAGGAGGGTTTACACAGAGGAGGCTGGGATTTGTTTTAAAACACTCCCTCCCTCATCAGCTCCATTTTTTCCTTATTATTTGTGCACTTGTTCGAGACATCCTCTGTGTTTGTTGTTTTTAGCGGGCGCTGCTGACAGATAAGATTGATCTCGCTTACCTTTACCTGGAAATAACAGAAAACCTGTCTTCTCGTTCTTTCGGCTTCATTTCAAGAGCAGGTAAGATGAAACCGTTCTCGGAGTTAACTATTATTGTTTAGCATATGAGCATCAAGTGGATAGAAGTAGTTAACAAGCATGAAGGGATTGCGGTAGCAAGCTAAATTAGCTTACTAACCCCGTAAAACGCAACGCTGCGTCGCGAACGCGAAAAGTTTTAAGAAGACGTGAGCTGGAAAACTGACTCGACATGAATGTCTTGAATTTGGTCGCTAAATTAGCATAACTTCAGCTCCGTATGCCAAGTAGTGGGAAAAACAGGAGTTATAAACTTTATAAACAAGGCTGGGATACGTGTTCAGTCACCTGTTGGCGATCCCTTCTCTCTTGACTCTCCTGGCTTTACACCTGTTTCTGTTCCTTTCGGTGAAAGCAAATTCACTCTGACAGTTTCCTCAATAACATACGCACTGAATTAAAGTTACCTTTACCTTGTCATTCCTCACATTCACATTAGAATGTAGTCGGAGTTTAGTTCGAGAGTTTATCATTATCATGTTTAACTATCCTATGAAATTAAGAGCATTCTCTGAACTTTCCTTTTGGGGTGTCAAGTCACTAGCTACGCAGTGATATTAATCCATAACCGTTAAAAACTGACAAAAATACGGTTATTCCATACGCGGAGTGATATTCATATACAGCGTCGAACCAATAAAACGCACAGGAATGGAACGTTTTCCCTTTGGCGGAGTGATACGTAGAGCTCTGCCGTTAAAGCTGCACCGTTAAAATTAGGACGTGTCGACCAAAATAACATAAAATAAATATAAGTAAATTTCAATAAGAAATGTATCTGAAATGACTGAAATCCATAAATTTCATCTTATACAACTGAAAAACCTCAAGTGTCAACTAAATTACAATTGCTGATAAATCTTGGTGTCCGCTGAAATGTAGGCTAGTCATAAAAGGTTTTAAACCTTGGCTGATAAAAAAAGAAAATTAAAAAAAATAGAGAGCATTAAGAAGCTAGTTGTATATGTAAGCATATAAGTTGTAACAGTAAAAATAAAAACAATGTATGTGTGGTTTTTAAATAATGCCTCTGAAAAATATGCCTATTAGACGTGTTTATGCAGGTCTGAAACCATTTAAACTTTAGATGTAAGTTTGAACTAAGAATTTTAGACAAACCAAACATAATCACAAAAGGAAAAATCTAAGTCTGCTTAACAAAGCTTAACAGTTGTAGTTGGAAGTATAGACTGTATACAAAAGATGGAAGTAGCCATTGCAATATCATTACACCATTTGTTTTGGTATTCGCAGCCTCAGGTTTAGCGTTTTATTGGCTAACATTGGGTTTTTTGAAGCCAGAAGTGGCCATATTTAGATGAGGGCAGAATGCTAAATTATTACCAAACATTAAAGAGCAAAATAAAATCATATTAAGATCTGAAAGAGTTCAAATGTAGCAGGAAAATTACAGAAGTGGCATATTAAGTTTTATTATCTGAGTAAAGTTGAAGCGCTTGAAATTGGATTAAATGATAGACGTCACAAATTTACCCGGAAGTTTAAGTTCACTGAAAAGTTAATCTTTCAAAGTTTTCGTGTACATAAAGCTTAGAGCTGAAGACAATGACCTGGAAGCAGAGTTCGTACATCATCACTTGACAACCAGATGGATGCCTGTGCAGGATGTGATTATTATTTAGGTTTTAAAGAGGGCATGAAACATTAATCATATATAGGCTAATTTACATCATGTAGACCTGCTCTTGAAGACTGACATAGATGTCACTGTCTGTGAAGCTGGATTTAAGAAATAAATGCTTAAAGTTTAAGTTTTAAAAACATGTTTATCGCCATTTCTGTCAATATTGAACTACGTCATGTGGTTGGTTGCGGCTAATAGACTTAGTTTATGTTGGCTAACTAGTGACAGAATTGGTAACTCAGAGGAAAATAAGGACAATAAAACTAAAAATCTGTTTAAGGGGACCATTTTTGATCTGCACCTGGCTGCAACAATGAATTTTATGTTAAGTAACCGAAGATATACTGTCCACTTTCACTCTGTGTCTTTTTAGCAATAAAAAGCACTATGTTGTTTGGCTAGGTGCACTCAAACTGAAAAATGCAGCTGTTAGCGGCGATGTTTGGGTTTGTAAAGCACTTTTCATGGTTAAATCAGATGAAGAAAAAATATCCTGGGTATGTTAACTTGCTTTTTAAGGGCTTTTTTACCGTATCATTAATACATCTTTACGTGATATAAAGCTCACATCATCATGTGTTTATATATCCCAGTATGCACTGTAGGTGGGTGGATAGAGCCAAATATTGGCACGTTAAGATTGATTATTTTTTTTTTATCCTCTACCTTTAGTATGTAGCCTACTGAATTGTGTTAACGTATTTTTATTATTATTTTTTAATGAAAATATATACCTCAAATTGTGGAAAGTAAAAAACTGATTTAGTTGTCATTAAAATGTTTTCAGAATTTGCAAACTGATGATTCATCTCATAAATCATGACACACTGCTCTCGTCTACATAAGCTGACTTTATAAGATAAAAGTATAAGTATTGGTATAGGCAGTACTAGCCCTGTATTTTCCTTGTATCAGATCAATACCTAAATTTGCAGTATTGCACAACAATGAAAAAAGCTCAGGCGTGTCTGATAGCAAGAGTTGTGTGTTGCCCTGCGATGACTTTTTAGTATCTAAAAAGTGAGCTACTTTAGCAATTTCCAACAAAGCACAGAACTTTGCAAAGTATGCAAGAAATTAGAGCTGGGCGATAGAACGATAATGATATGTATTGCGAAATAACTTTTTCTTGATAGAAAAATTAAACTATTGCGATAGACCTCATCTCTCTTGTCCTCTTAAAAAAAAGAAAAGAAAGAACAGCCAATCCAAATTAAGTAGCGCAGAGCTGAACCAATCACAGCCGCAGCGTCACGTGACTTGTTACGTACAGCACAAGTGCCAAGGCGCACATGTGTATTTGTTTTTGCAGCCGGGCCACCCAGGTAATGGAGGAAATGAGTTTGCCGACTAGAGAAAAATCAACCAAGAGCGTGAGCGAAGGTTACCGAAGAAAAAACAGATGCTGGTTCCAATGCCGGAGAGATTGTCGAACGGAAGGGCCATAGAAGTTCCGTAGTGTGAAGGTATTTCGGCTATTTCAAGTCTGACAAAAAACAGAGTAGTTTTTCGGCACTGTAAATTGTGCCAAAAGCAAGTCTGGAAATACAATAAACCGATGCATGCTCAATCTCTGACTGAAAGCGCTAATTCGTCATTCGGCTTTTGTCAGACTAAAGTAACTGTTAAAACTGTTCGAAAAGCTAAGCTATACAACAAGCAGAGATTGAGAATTTCCTTTTAGTTCTCAGTTTATTTGATATTGACAAAAGTTAGTCAATTTTGTCTGTTCTTCTGTAAAACGAACTACGATTTATTTTTAGAATTAAAATTTTGTTTCTAAGTGGAATTGACAATTTAGTAGTCTGTTTTGTTTGTTCTATTTTGAAACTTAAACTTAATTTAGCGGCTGCCTTTTGTGTAGTTTGCAATATTTGCCTTTATTTATCTGAAACTGAAGTCTCATGTTCCTTAAGTACATCTACCCTGTTGAACTTATTATGGGAAATAAATATTTAAATCAAAACATGCTGCAGATTATTTCACATTTTACTTGTGAGCAACGGCACATTTCAATCTTACAAATATAGTTATTTGGCTTATATCGTGATATATATCGTTATCGCCTGAAATGAAAAAAACATATCGTGATATAAAAAATCTTATATCGCCCAGCTCTACAAGAAATCCATTCCTGATGAAGACTGGAAACAACAAACTTGTTTGGCAAAAACACACCGTACACCGAGGCTACAAAAGAGGCGATACTATCAGCTGGTGATGTGTGGCCTAAATGTAAACAAATGACTCTGCTGTGCATTACAAGCTGCATTCAACTAGCTGCACTTCATAATGACATAATGACAGGAAGTGTAAACAGTGGATGATGCGCTTACATGGTGGAAAAGCAGGGCTTTAAGCAGCTGGTTTAAAAGATAAAATAAAATAATAATCCAAGGTAGCAAATATTTTTTCAGTCTTATTGTGTGACATCAAGCAGCACATTTTGTCATGTTTATAGCCGTATTCCAAAATGGAATAAATTAAATGGACCTTTGCTCAATATTTTATTGAAGCACCTTTAGGCAGCAATTACAGCCTCAAGTCTTTTTGAGTGGGATGCTACAAGTTTGGCACACCTATTTTTGCGAAGTTTCTCCCATTCTTTTTGGCAGAACCTCTAAAGGTCCATTTTCAGATCTCTCCAGAGATGTTCAGTCTGGTTCAAGTTTGGGCTCTGGCTGGGCGACCCGGGGTATTTAGAGTGGTCCTGAAGCCACTCCTTACTGGTGCGCCTAACTTTTTTTCTTAGGTCCACTAGCCGTAATGCTCCAACAATCCATCAAGCAGTGTGGCTTCATAGCTTACCAAAGTCGTACTAAAACATTTTGACAGATTTTTGAGCGCCGTGTTCCACATAAAATCAGTTCGCGGTCAGTAAGCGTAACCAGAATTCATACATAAGGTACACTTTTGAGAAAATGAAAGGATTTTAAGTGCGCCTTATAGTCCGAAAAATACGGTACTGAAAAAGTTCTTGTGCTTAAAGTGCTTCACTGAGCTGAAATTTAAACTTAAAATATCTCAAGATATATAAAATAAAAAGAAAGACAAAATTAAAAGTGCCTCAAAGGCTTCGAACTGAACATCTCAATATCTGAACATCTTACCTTGGGCATGGGCATCTGAGAGGTTGCTATCTGTGATTGGTTTAGACCAAGATATGGGCATAATGTGTGTCTGTTGTTTATCACACAGAGACATTCAGAGTTGCGGCTGGTCTGTTTCGGAGACTTTTTTATATACTGTTGGAAGATGAACAGGTTTTCATCAAGGACGTCTCTGTACGTTGCTACATTAATCTTTCTTTCGAACCTGACTAGTCTCCCAGTTCTTCCCCCCGACACGATGCTGCGACCACCATGCTTCACTGTAGAGATGGTATAGGCCAGGTGACAAGCGCTGCCTGGTTTCCTCCGCACACGAATTGAAGGTCAAATTGAATTGACCTACTGTTGCATTGTAATGCTGCTGCTATTTCAGTAGGTTCACACCTCAAATTAGGTATTAGGTGAGTCATCAATGACAGTAGCTCATTGAAGAATAGAAAAGGCCATTCATTTACTTGCACTTATAAATGCTGTGAGCGCTGATAATGTTGAGTATTTTTGTTTCTATATCGTCAATATTATCTTTATCACAGATTTTCTTGAAATATCATGGGATGATTAGCGGCCGTATTGCCCACCAGTCATTTGTACTACAGGTCCCACTACAGGCTCGAGATTTAGTGAAGGAAGGGCATCTGGAGTAAAGTCTATTCAATCAATTATAGTAATCCATCTGCTATAGAAAATAATGGAGCGGCTAAAAGGGCCCTTTGTTGACATTAATGGTGCTGCAGATGAGTGTTGGAAAGGCGTTACAGCAGCATAATCAGTCTAATGTTTTTTTAAATTGTTTTACAGTACATTCAAATATTAAAAATTACACATAATGTACTTTAAGGTTTCTGAGGTTTATTAATTAGTCTCACACACTTTAATGAATTCAGGTGAACCAATGGCAGCTTGAAATGGTGAGAAAATACAGTAAACGGCTGTAATCTTATAAATTCAGACCACAAACGGAGCTGAAGGCCTTGAGGTTGGTGTAACATTTAAAGGTTTAGCCGTGCTGTGGGTTATCCGGGACTCTCATTTCACGATCCGGACACATGCTCTTGCTCCTGCCTCACATTGAGGACTCTGTAAAGGTCGGATTCACCTCTTCATACTGACAGAAACACATTGGCATGCGATTACAGCACACTACAGTGGAGTTAAAAACACCCTGTTTCTAGTCAATAAGTAAACTGCGTGTCAAGGCTGCGCGAGAGAGCAAGCACTGCAGTATTTCTCTCTCTGATCATATTTTCTACTGTAGTTATGTGTGAAATGTATGTTGTTTGGGTTTTATGAGGGCCAAGAGCAAATGAATCACTGGATTTGTGGCCTCCTCAGGCTCTCAGCTGTGGGTGGCCTTGTTGGGGTTGTCTTGCCAGGAGAAGTCCTCCTGTTGCTATGCTGCTGTAAGTCTGAGTAAAGCTACTCTTCAAACACGTCATTCACCAGTATTTTCCCATCTCTGTCCTCTGCAGAATACTCGGCAGACTTGCCAGTCTTGTTTTGTTTTTTTTTTCTTGCAGAGAATGACCTGTATTTCACGCTGCTCTGCTCCCTCTCCGCCCCCTCTCCGCCCCATGTGGGTGAATCATTTGAGGTGTGGCTTCTGCCTTCAACGAGCTGTTGAATGATACAGCCACTACATAGATAACCATATGCCATGCAGCTTAAAAGCTGGTCTTTAAAGAAAGTGCTGTAACATGATACAGTAAGGCATGATGCTGTCTTTGTATTCTCACTTTTGTTTGTTTGTTTTGTAACTGTTTTGATTTATGTGGACATCATAAAAAATATATCGCCCTTATCTGGTCTTAAAATTGAGTAAATACAACTTCAGATGAACAACAACTGATTACATCTTATGTACATCCAATTAATTAATCAAAAAATAAACAAATATGTAGATGCAGTGTGTGATTCAGTTGCTGGTAGAGCCACCTTCAGCAGCAGTAACCTGAAGTAATCGTATCAGCCTCTCACATCACTGCAGAGGAATTTTGGCCCACTTCTCTTTATAATGTTGCTTCAGTTCATTGAGGTTTGCAGAGATTCATTTCAATAGGGTTGAGGTCTGGATTCTGAAAAAAACAACAACATAAAAATCAGTGTGAGTGACTCTGTCAGTCATTCATGACCCACTTTCAGTCAGGCTTTAGCTGTTGGGCAGATGTCCTCACTCTTTGACGGTAAAATACTTTGGTATACATCATGGTGCACTCAGTGACTGCGAGGTGCCCAAATCCTCAGCTCTCTACTGATGTGCTGTGTTTGGGTGTTGTTGTTTTTTTTTTGTTTTGTTTGCTTTTTGTTTGTTTGTTTTTTGGGTTTTTGTTTTTTGTTTTTTTTTTTACAGCCAAACATCTCTGCTGTCCAAAGGACATCTGTTCAGATGCAGTTTTGCAAACCTCAGCTGTGCACTCACTCTCTTGGCAAACTTGACAAACAAGCCAAATGTATTCAGTCTTTTTTTTTCAATTACTCTGTCATGAACTTTTATGAACTTTAACATTTAACATGCTAACTGAGACTTCCAGAGTCTGAGAGAGAGCTCTTGGGGTTTTTTGCGGTTTCTCTGAGCATTGCACTGTCTGAACTTAAGATTATTATTATTATTCACATTATTACATGTGAATAATCTTTTGCACTGTAGAAGGATGCAGTTTGATTGTTTGGAAATGTCCTTATAGCCTTTCCCAGATTGATGGGCAGCAGCAATTGGTTCTTTAAGATTGCTAGCAAAAACACCTTCTTTTATAGAGGTGCTAACACCTGCTTATTATCAATGAGTTGCTTTTTATTAGCAGACCTACGTCTCACACTCTTAATTTCTGTGGAAGCAGTAAGGGGTTACTGAGTTTTTCACACAATGCTTCTGCGTTTTGACTTTTTGTGAAATAAGTGCAATATGCCACATTTTGTAGTTCATCTGAGGTTGTATTTCTGTCTTAAGACCTGTTAAGATCCAGATTATTTTTGTTAAACATACTTATGTCCTGATATATAAAATGTTAGAAGTTAAAGGCGGTGTACCTTCCTACCATTTTACTTTGACTGTCTCTAACTTGCTTGCGAACCAAGCAAGTTAGCTTTAGCTCATGCTGTAGCTCTGTATCCTAAAGATCACTTCTGGTTCTACAAATAAATAACATGATGGCAGCCAAAAGAATAATGTTGAGGCTCCGAAATTGCTTCTTTGAAGAGTGTGCTGCAAGTATGAGTTTAGATTTCTTCTTGTTTTACCAAAAAAGAGACAGAAGTTTGCAGGCCAGAGCTGTGTGTGTTTATGAGTTGTGTCCTAGTAACGTGTGTGTGCTTTAGGTGTGTCTGGCTTTGAACAGCTACTGCCTTTCCTCGTTAAACTGTCCGGTGAAATGATGAAGCTTGGGTGTGGTGGGAAACCAGTAAAATACAGATCTTTGCTGCTAAAATTGTGACTGTTTTCAATGTTTACTCCCATCATCCTTTCAGATTTAAACATTTTCTTCATTGCGTTGTTCATTCTTTTGTCAGACCTCCAGCAGGCTTTGCTGCTGCAGCTGATTAAACACATGTAGGTGTATGCAAAGACCAGTGGATTGCTGTCGCTGACACTTAAGCACCCATTAGCATGCGCACACTGCCAGCCAGCAGGCCCCCATATACTTTTTTTTCCCTCCTTTGTTTCTGTGCACTGGTTTAAGTGTCTTTTCTCTGTTGTCCCCCCCTCCCCTTGTCTCAGGGAAACGGTGACGCGCTTAAGTTGGAAAACAAGCGAGGCAGAAGTATTAGAAGCAGATGAGTCACTCAGGGTCACAGAAAAGAATATGATAAAAAGTCATTTGAGGGACGAGGAAAAGCTGAGTGTAAAAGGATGTGTCCGCAATCATCTCCCTGCAGAGATGCAGATCTCTGAGTCGGGAGGAAAATGCTGAGCGAAATGACCCTTCAAAGAATAAAAGGAAATGTTGCAGCTGCTGTACCTGTGTTAATTGAATAAATGACATCACTTGTGCAGCTCCACTTGTCTTGCATAATTTTTTTTTCGTTTAGTTATGCCTGCCTGAAAGCTTGTCTGACTTGAGCTGTGTTGTCACAGTTTGCTAAACCAGTTCCCTCTACACAAGGCTAGATTCGTTTTGTAACCGCTTGTCTGCCATTATTGTTCTTTTTCTTTGGTAGGAAGTCTTTCTGTGTAAGTGTATGAGGACAGAGAGATTTCAGAGACGAATAATAAAGGTATGTTTTACTTAATTTCCCCTAAAATGATAAACTTGTGTTTGAGTTTAAGTTTTGGCTTCACACATGGCAATAAGCAATCACGTTGTGACCTTCAGAGGTATCATGTTGCCCTGATTCTACATAAAGTTTCTGTCTAGATTTAAAATTCTAGTAGTTTGCTTTAATCTCCAGTCACACAGACCTGGAGACCGGTTGATTGGTGGTTGCTTGAGGTTTAATTGCTGTTGCTACGTGAAATTACTGGCAGAGAATTACCACGACATCGAAAGCCTCCTTCCATTGGGTTATCTGCAATGAACAATAGAGTGAATGGAGTAAATGAAGAATGTTTGCCTTCAGTTGCACACTTCTACTTTGAGGCAGCTCAGAGAGTAGTTGGCGACTGTTTGCCGACAGGAATGAAGTCTTCCAAACAAGTTGTGGGTAACAGCAGCAATCCGCTAGTGACAAAGCAGGAGCAGGGGGACATTTGTGATGCAGCAAATTTGCTAGAGATTCAGTGTTTTAACCACCTGTCACTTTAGTCTGTTAACAGTCCTCATTTTTCTGCTCATGTTTCTCACAGACTGTGTTTTGCTCTCTCACACAGCCCTGGGGAGAGTATTTCTCCCCCAGCCCACAGTGGCCTTTCAGCCAACTTCCTCGGTCCACGCATGACTGCCACCCCCCCAAAAACACCAAAATCAACCCCTCTCTTCTTACAGCAACACAAGCCCCAGGTGTGTACGTCCCCAGGTTTAGTTTTACTCCTGATACAATAAATAGGCTGTTTTCTAGTGAAGAAACTCAAACCTAACCACACAAGTTGTGTGATGTTTGTGTTATTCTTTGTGACGTTGTTCCTTTGTGGGGTTTTTTTCTTTCTTTTCACTCAGTAGAAATTGCCAAATTAAGCAATAGCAGTGAGCAGCCAAAGCAAAAGTGTTCAGTTTGTGTGCACATAATTTTTGTGCTGTCATCACATTTTTAATTTACCGGTTGAGATTTATTTTACTCCATAACAACTAGATCCAGTCCGGCACAGATGGAGGAGACCGATAGCCGGAGAGATCGGTTGAAGCTCTCCAGTGAGGACTTGACTGATCCCATCAACCTCGAAGGTCAGTCGGTCAAGCACGACCTGGAGCTGCTGACAGCTCCTCACTTCTGTCACAGTCGGAAAATAATGGTGGAAACTTCCTGGGTGAAAATACCTTTTATAGTCTTTGTTGTTCTTGTCCATAAATATATTTAAAACAGTCCAGTGCTGCTTAGTTTTACTCACTTTTAATATTTTTGTATGAATTAAAACTTTCTGCAGTTGTATATAAATAAGGAAAAGACCTAAATCTGTTGCTGTGTAAAGAAAAGTTATTAAAAGCAGATTCAAAAAACCTGTGTAACCAGCAGTGAATCACTGACACACACTCATATGACCACAAAGCACAAGCCTTGTTTCATGTAACACGAGTGTGTGTGTGTATGTATGTGTGTGTCATCCAGACTCCCATTATACCCTGCTGCAACTCGAGCTTGAAGCTGATGCCCAGAATTTGGAGGCAGACTCCTGGAGTCTGACCGTGGACCAAAACTACCTAAAGAACCTGAGCAAAGAGGAGATAAAAAGACAAGACATCATCTATGGTACGCTGAGCTATACTGAATCAAGTTGAGGCCTAAATGTTGAATGCTGTCTTCCTCTTTATGGGTATTTTTCTGTACCCTGTCAAAATATAACCGCGCATAAATTCCTGTGTTTGTCAGCGTGTCAGAATCTTCTCATGTCAGTCACGCATTGAATTGAGAGCTCTTTCTAATGCCTATAATTATGATTACGACAGCGGTGGTGGATTCTCTCTTTACCTCATAGGACCTTTTGCTGAGACACACTTCTGCTGTGACAATAAGTACGATGACATTAGTAATTCTCTTGTCTGCTTTTGAACGCTGCTTTGACTTGCTGAACCTGTCTTTTACGCTGCATTGGGGAAACATTTAGAGTCACAGTGGTAGGTGTTGAGAAAGAAGAATATTTTATCAAGAGATTTTCTCTTCGTGTACTTCCTAGAATTGATCAAGACTGAGGTGCACCTCGTGCACACCTTAAAAATCCTGCTCGGGGTCTACATGCACGAGCTGAGGCAGTCCCAGCTGATAGAAGAGGGTCGGCTGAAGAGGCTCTTCCTGGGCATCGAACCCCTACTCATCGTCCACAAGCACTTCCTCAAATGCCTCAAAATCTGCCAAAACCAGCGTCAGGAGGAAGGAAACCCGATTAACTACCAAATATCACAGATAGCAGATGTCCTCATCTCTCAGGTAAGGTGGGAAAGCAGTGCTCCGTATCTGCTTGCATGTTTATTATTTACTCATCCTGAGGGTAAAATGCTTTAGGAGTTTTTATTGTAACGCAATGCAAAGTGATGCGTAAGGTCAGCTTCCACTCAGGCTTGTGAGATTTCTTCAAAATACTTTCAGGAAACTGGAAGCAGTTTGTTAGAGGTCCAAAAGGGGAAAAAGGTCATGAAATTGGAGAATAAACAGGTTGTTCAACATCCTGTAAGGATCAGACTTTTCCTGATTTAAATTCCAATTCCAAAAATAAGCCTATCAGAGAGCAAAAACTTGAGGAGTGGCTAAACCAACAGTCTGGTTCATTCTTGAAAAAGGAATGCACTGACCAGCTCAGCAACTGAAAAGGCCCTAACAACCACAGACCACAGACAGACCTTGATAGTCACAGTAGGAGTGACTATCAAGGTCTACAAACAAGAGAAGGCTTCATGAATGGAGGTATAGAGGGATTATAACAAGGTAAAAACCACAAGAACAGGAAGGCCAGATTAGACTTTTACTTTAACGAGAGCGTGCACAGTTCTGAAATAGATTTTTTTTTTTTGGACAGATGATGGAAGCAGCAGGATGAATTGTGAAGCGCGCAGGGCTCTTCACTCTGCCCATATTTAGCCCAATTCTGCAAAACTGAACAGATGTTCACCTTCGCGGTGCAAATAGATAATGACCCAAAGCTCAAAGCAAAGGAAACCCAATATTTTCTTAAGGCAAAGAAATGAGATATTCTTCAGTGCGCAAATGAGTCAAATGAGTCTGACCTCAACCCAACAGGGCAGTTTTTCAGTGACTCAAGACAAAACTGAAGGCAGAGACCCACAAACAAAGAGCAATAAAGAGCATCTGAAGGGAGGAAACAAGCAGTCACCGAGTGCAAAGGATTTAAATCTATTTAAAACAACCATCATATTTAAAATTGTCTTAGTAATGGTGAGCCTCTGAAAAAGGGGGACTGTGTATAAGAGTGGCTGCTATTCCTAAGAAGTTGATGATGTTATTTTTTTGTAAAAGCCTTGAATTAAAGCTGAAAGTCTGCACTTCAATCCCATCTTCATTGACTGTTTGATTTTTAAAACCAACTGTGGTGGCGTACAGAGCCAAAGCAGCAAAACCTTTAGTAAACACTAAAAACGTGTTTACTTTCCTCCTCGCATAGATCATAGTCATATTTTAAATATGCGCATCACTCTTTTTATCTGAGACAGCTCGCCTGTGTTTGTGTGAACCGTAGAGTCATCCAGAGCAGCGGTCCCCAACCTTTTTTGCGCCACGGACCGGTTTATGCCTGACAATATTTTCACGGACCGGCCTTTAAGGTGTCACGGATAAATACAACAAAATAAAACTAGTACCGGTACCGAAAAAAAGAAGATTTATTCATAACACACGTGAAAAGACCCAGGAAAACCGAGTTAACGATAAAAACGATAACAAAATAACGCTGAAAACCGATAAAAACCCTGAAAACCATACATTTCACACCTGAGCCTCAACTCTCGCGGCCCGGTACCAAACGACTCACGGACCGGTACCGGTCCGAGGCCCGGGGGTTGGGGACCGCTGATCCAGAGGAATGGCTGGTATGCCTGAAACACTGAGAAGCTACAGATGGCCGTGTTTGATGCAGGAATGATGCAATGCCACTGACGTCACATTCCCACACAGACACTTTTTTTTCCTGCTCCCCATTTATCAACACATTTCCTGAGTGAAAAATCAGAATCCACACAGTGTCACACTATTATAGGCCCTCAAAGTAGATGGGGAGTGGGTCAAAAATGCTCATGTGGGATAGGTAATCTTCTTATATGCCTGACCTCAACTGGCTGTCATCAGTGTGGAGGACTAGCTGCTCTTCTCCTAAATGACAGAGATCCTCACCCTGTCTTTAAATGAGACCACAGGTGTTATTTAGAGGAAGCTCAGTTCTGCTGCTCATATTACTCAGTCTTATTCTATAGGTCAGTACCCAAAGGTGAGCCGCAGGTGAGAGTAAGTAGACCTGCTGTCCCAGGCAATAGAGGCCACAGCCTGGAGCCAGGCTGGGAGCTCACTGACCTTGAGCTCATTGGCCTTAACCCGTAGAGCTGTCTAAGTGCATCCTTCTGTGAGTTGAATTTGTTGTTGGGCAAATCCAGACACGTCTGATTTTTACAGGCATTGGTCAGCTGGGAAGCAAGAAGGAAAGCTCTGATCTGAATTTTTCTGTCTCTTCTTCATTTTTCACACAAGTAGAAATGTTAGTCTTCATTCTCTAACCTCTGCTTCTGACACAGTGTATGAAAAACTTTTTCCAGTGTAACTCGATGCTAACACAGAGTGTCCATGTTTATTAAAACGCCTACACCTGTTGTTGTTTTCTAGGTAAACTCACAGATCTGTGAAATCTTAATGCAAGTCAGCACATCAGCATATAGCAATGTCCTTTTTTTTAATCTTTTATTTCCAGCATCCACACACCAGGAAAATGTTTTTGCATGAATTCAGCACATCATTGTTAGTATTAACGCCTTCATATACATTTCCCCCCCCTGAATTATTTCAGTTTTCAGGTTCAATAGGAGAACGGATGGTGGATTGTTACGGGATGTTTTGTGGCCATCGCTTAGAAGCCGACCGCATCTACAAAGATCTGATCCAGAACAACAAGCGGCTCCAGGCCCTCGACAGAGTAAGAAATCCACACTCGCTGTTTGCATCAAGTCTTAGTTTTAGCTGAAGAACAAGAGCAGATCCCCCTTGTTTATCCTTAAATTTAGATCAAGTGTTTACAATATCAGGTCACAGGAACCATTGTGTCAGCTGCGTTCTTTTATTCAACTTATACAATGTTTAAATAAATAAATAAAGGAACACTTTTTAATGAGAGTATAGGAACAAGTCAGATGAAACTGTGGGACATTGATCTGGCCAGTAAAGTAGCAGAGGCGGTTTGCAGTGTCTCATGAGCATTAATGACTTTCCAAGCGATAAACAGTTACTGTGGGAGAGCTGGACAGGGCCGAAGAAGGTCTTTAACTCATCAGCAGGACCAGTATCTGCTCCTTTATGCAAGGAGGGAGAGGATGAACACTGGTGTGAACGTCTTTGACCGAACAATCAAAAGCAAACTCTGGGGGAGGGGGGGCTGAGGGCCTGACATGCTCTAGTGGGCCCTTTCCTCACTGCTCAGCACTGTGGAGCCTGATTGACATTTGCCATAGAGTACCAGAATTTCACTGTTTCAGTGTTCACAAACATGAAAGGGTCTTGAGAAGCAGTGGAGAGCATTATGTTGACTGTTACACTGTTCAACATGATCTTTTGGTGGTGGGTCAGTGATGGTTGGGGAGGCATATCCATGGAGAGACACACGGACTTCTACAGTCCTGATGCCATAGGTAACAGGATGAAATCCTTGGACCTCCCAGACCCTACACTGGTGCTGTAGGTCTTGGGTTCCTCCTGGTGCACGACAGTGCCCGGGCTCATGTGGCAAAATTACGCAGACTGTTCCCAGAGGATGAAGGAATTGATACCAATAACTGATCCACATGCTCGCCTGACCTAAATACAAAAGAACACCCCTGGGATGTCATCTCTCAGTCACCAGGTTGCACCTGAGATTTTCCAGGAGTTCACGGATGCCCTGGTCCAGATGTTAGAGGAGATCCTCCAGCACACCATCCGTCATCTCATTAGGAGCACTCCCCAACGTTATCCGGCATTCATACAAGCATGTGGGGACCATGCAAATTACTAAGTACGAGTTTTCAGGTACTGCAATGGAGCTTCGCTTTTTCAGCTCCTCTGCAATTTGATCGTTTTCATTCCTATCAAACGATGCGGCATAGATATAGATATCCAGTACATTTATTTATTTATTTATTTTTCTCATTGACATCTGATGTATTTCAGTGTTTTTGACCAGTGTATTTCTTTGTAACCACACAAAGCGGCATGCTTCTTATTCTTGAAAATGTTGCGTGTATCACTTTCTCTGTCTTGCTGTCTACTGTCAAACACTGTTTGAGACTTTCTCTTTAAATGAATGATACAGGGCAGTCACACATCTGGTACTCTAATGTAATCTCTTGAACAAGCAAATACAGTAACACATTTGATCAAGTTTCTAAAATGTATGAAACTTCTTTGTTTTTATTTTATTTTTTATAAATAAGAAAATAGGTCAGCTGCCTCTGGTGCGGAGGTTGGGAATCTCCGACTGTTTACTGTTGGTGACTCAGCGCATCACAAAGTATCCCGTGCTGGTGGAGCGACTCCTACAAAACATTGAGGGTAAAATCTCAACAGCCACCTTAAAGAGACTTTCAGTGTTTAACTCAGCAACATTTCTACAAGCTGAAATTACTGAAATCTGCTCACCTTGCTGGCTGCAGGGTTTTAAAAAGAAATAAATGTGGTTGGATCGTTTATTTCTCGCTCCTTACAGCCGACACAGACGACCACAGGTCTCTGAGCGAAGCCTTGGAGTGCATCAAAAACACCATCGCCCAGGTGAACGCTCAGGTCAAAGACTATGAGAAAGCCGCTCGTGTGAGAGAGATTGGTTATCGCCTGGATCCAAAATCTGTGGGGCGGCTGAACGGAGGCGAGGTCATCCGCAGGGAGGATCTGATCCAGGGCAACAGGAAGCTGGTGCATGAAGGCGCGGTCACCTGGAAGTCATCTGGTAAACAGAAAGGTGTGTGACGAGCTCTAATGACTGTTGACGTACGTCTGTGTATGTCTGCGTTTTACTAAATATTCAAAGTGTAAACAGTGACTGACGGACCGGTCAGTTTTCCTGAGTCCCGACCTGAAAAGGATAAAAGTTCTCAATGAAAATGTTGGTTTTCAATGTTGATTTGTTGGGATAAATTCTTCATTTTATTTTTCTTAGTTATATATTTATATGATATAAATGTACATGTTTTACATTTTGTAGACTGTGCAGAGAGACAATAGTTTATTAAGACATTTTGATCTTCGAGCCGAGCTGCTGAGCTTGTAATATGAGATCACAAACCAGCAGGTCTAATGTTAAACAAGGACAAAGGTAGAAGTATGTGCAGGTGATCCCTGAAGAGCAGCCTGAAACCTGAGCTTTTGGCTTTTTCCTCATTTTTATTCTTTCTGCTTCTCTTGGTTCAGCATGATATTTGTGTTTATGTTTATATAAATAAAATTTAGCCACACAGATTCATTTTCAGCTGCAGTCCTCAGCAAGTTGATGGTATTTAAATAAATGAATGAACAAAATCAAATGCAAAATTAAAACGCAGGAGCATATGTTAAATAAAACGCTCACACATGTTACATATCAAAGATCAAACTTAAACTCAAACAGACAAAAGGTGTCACAATCAAACACTTTCAGTGACGCTATATCTAGTAATGGCTGTTTTATCTGTATTCCGTCTTAAGCACATTTAATTATATGTAAACTCAACGTGCTTAAGACGGAACCTGTGTAGGTTTTTATAAGGCCTTGAGCCATTGAGAGCAGCAAAATAAAACAAACAAAAGAAAAAGACTGTAAATGCTCAATATAAGAGGATTGTTTTGAACTGTGAGTCATACAAAGCTGCTCTGAGCATAATAGAGACTTTAAAGCCTGCTGCTTACAGTTCAAACAGAGCTTTGTGAAACAGTTTTACTTCCTCGTGCTGACAGCAACATCTATTAGTGTCGTATTCACTTTGTGCGGCTCTTGCCTTTGAGATATTGCCACAGAGTTAAGTTCAGATGGGGGGGGAGAAATGTGTAATAATACAAAGAGCATGTCACACGTCTCAGCCAAGTGTGACGCACATGAAGATTCCCACAGATTTCCACTCATGTGTCTATATTTATACTTATGCTTTACACATAACTTGGACACGCCTTGTTTTCAAAATGCAGTGGTGACTGTGAAGCGATCAGCAGAGGTCAGACGGTAAACTGAGGTGAGCGTGTGTTTACTCCGGTGTGATTTTAATGAAACTTTGAGGATTGAGTGCTCAGTGGATTACCACTTTGACTTCTCAGTGTGGCTTTTGTGAAAATCCGAAACAATCCGACAACCGGTAAAACTACTTTTATGTCATTAAGCGATGATGAGCAGTCCTGTTGAGTCACAGCATTAAGTGCTTGTGTTGTTTTGATGCTGAGCAGCTTTAATCTCCCCCTGCAGACGTCCATGCTGTGCTGCTGTCAGATGTGCTGCTTCTCTTACAAGAGAAAGACCAGAAGTTCGTATTTGCTGCTGTTGTGAGTTCTCCTCAAATGTTAACGGCTGACACTGTTTACACACCATTTACTGTATCATTTATACATAAAAGGTTTCACTGTATTTAATAATAAGATCGGTGTTTATGATTGTGCCTCGTGCAGGATAACAAACCTCCAGTCATCTCCCTTGAAAGACTGATAGTCAGAGAAGTGGCCATGGAGGAGAAGGCTATTTTCCTCATTTGTGCACGCACCGTCGGCTTGCCGGAGATGTATGAGATCCACATGGCCTCACGAGAGGAGCGCATCACATGGGGGGCCATCATACGAGAAGCGTTGGAACGGTAAGCCGAGTGCTTCTAGGAAGAACGTTCCAACGATGGATGTAGTTTCTGGAAAAAGGAAGCCAGTGCAGTTTTTGGTATGAGGTCATCTCACTAAAATGACCATAGCGTAGTATCAATAGATCTCTATGTACCCCAGGTCCTCCTTGATGGGTGGACCAGTCTGAACAAAAGTTTGCACAAACATCATCAAACATACAGCAAAAACATTTATTATAAATTTTGATTTTATCATCTGCCTGCGAATGCACCGTTACGTTCTCTGTTTGCTTCTGTTTACATGTGTCGCATTCAACATATGTCACCATGTGTAAATGTGTAACCAAAATTTAGTCTCTGGGACTGAGTTTTGCTCGAGTCACCTCTAAATATTAGAATGAAGATTTAGAAAAATTGTTGCAGGCTCAGTATCAGTGTGTTCAATTAAAGATCAATTCTACTTTGGTTATTGGAGTCACACAGGAGGCTTATCCAGGGAAGCTCATTGGCTAATGATTAGTGTTGGGATTAAATAATTTGCAGTGCCTTAATAATGCTATGCTTTTTATTAATAAGTGTTATAAAGTTGTATAGTATAGTATTAAGTGGACACAGCCCTGAAAAATAAAAGCATTAGACCATGTGTCCTTGGGGAGTAGAACGCTGTAGACCAGGAGTCCCCAATCCCAGTCCACGAGGGCCGGTGTCCCTGCAGGTTTTAAATGTGTCCTTGATTCATCACAGCTGATTTAAATGGATAAATTACCTTCTCAACATGTCTTGAAGTTCTCCAGAGGCCTGGTAATGAACTAATCATGGGATTCAGGTGTGTTGACCCAGGGTGAGATCTAAAACCTGCAGGGACACCGGCCCTTGTGGACTGGGATTGGGGACCACTGCTGTAGACTCTCGCTCACGCTTGCCTGGGAAAATGTAGCGTTCAGTCAGATTCACCCTTCACTCCACCCATCTATCCTTTCTGGCTTCCTTCCAGTTAGCAAGTTAGCAAGTTAGTCAGTATAAATGTTACATTTCATTCAGAATTTGGTAACATCACTGATTAAATAGCCTCCTAAGTGAGATGTTTTGGGCGTGTCCTTCCAGGAGATCAGGATGGAATCATTGCTGGAGACAGTGATTCAGTTTAATTCACTTTTATTTATATATAGCTCCAAACTACAACTGTCACCTCAAGGCGCTTTATATCGTAAATACCCTACAGTAATACACAGAACACCCCAACAATCAGACAGTCCCCTTTGAGATGGCTCTTGGTGGCCGTGGGAAGAAAAGAAACCCTTTTAACAGGAAGAAACCTCCAGTTTCTCCAGGGAGAAGTTGATCTCTGTTTAGACTGACCCTGACCAGGATAAGATATAGATGGATTTTATTTGATGCATTTTATTTCTAAATGAAACAAATTCCTTTTCTTAAAACATGGTGAGTGAAAGCCTGCCTATTAAATTTAAAAACAAGTCAGTTATTTAAATTGTTTTTAAATCTGGCCATCGGTTAACATCTCCCTGATCAAAGTGTGGTGTCTCTTTACTAAAGACTTGAACGTTAAAGCATTAAAGCAGCCAATCAGCCAGCTTTTGTTGTCTTTGTGAGATCATACCCATTTATTTCTTAGTGTTTTTATTTATTGTACAGATTATTTCTTATTGACAATTGTGCATGTGTTAAAGTGGCATGTTTCACGTCACATTCTCGTCCCTGTACACATAAAAATTAATAAATTCTAATTACAAATGATACATAAAAGTGGATACTGAGTAAGTTGTCTGTGTTTTTCAGTCATCAGGAAGAGGTGCAGTACAATGAAATGATCACTACTCTGCAAAGGTTTCAAGGTAAGACGGCCGAGAACGTCGGCCACTTTTGTGCTCGGCAAATCCTCCGGTGTGACATTTTTGCAGTAATTAATTTGAGGAAAACTTTACCTGATTTTACTGCATACATCTTCATAAAGGAAAGGGATTTAAAAGATTTAAAAATTGCATTTTTGGAAATTGTTTTGGAGATTTGCCAGTTTTTAACTGATTTTAAGTTGTTGTTTTTTTAAAATGCATTTTCAACCTGTCCTAGCCAGAAGATCAGAGAGTGTGGAAAACGACCTTCTTCCTTCCTCTCCTTGTTATAATGTTCAGTGTACAAAGCGAGAGTCACTGTGTGCTAAGTCTATTTTTTTTCTCTGAATAAAAGGTTTTCACTGATTGATTGATTTATTTTAATGGTGCAAAAAAAGTGTTTTTGTTGTTGTTCTGCTGCTCTTTAGTTCATCTTAAGGAGAGGGACGACCGCATAAAGGAAAGTCTGACAGAGAAGCAGCAGCTCTTTGCTGCTCTCTATAAACATGTGACTGGACAGGAAACCCCCTATGATGGACTGCATCTCGTAGGAAGCGCCAACGACCTCCAGCAGCGGGAGATGCTGTTGAACACAGCCATCGACGATGGTGAGGGAGCGACTGAGATGGAGGTGGACTCAGTTTTGTTGTAGTTTCCGGTTGTTTTGTGTGGTGTTGCTGGAAAACAGCTACGTTTTTAAGTTAGGAGACGTATGCTGAAGGAAAACTGAAATTCACGTCTCACACTAAATCATGAGTCAGCAGTGATCTTATCTTTTAAGGAAGAGATTAAAGAATTGTTTCTTTTTCTTTTGTCAGTGGAAATCCTGCAAAACCTGCTTGCCTTGAAGACGAGCAACACAAACGCTCCCGTGGATGAGAGTAACGCACGGGGAGGAGTGGCAGATAGTAAATCTGCAGCTAGCACTTGGAAATGTAAGACTGAAGTACTGTCCTGCTTTGTGTGTGGATCTTATAGCACATGTATACTAAAGTAATACAGCTAATGCAGAATCAAAGCTGTGACATGTTTAACTTGTGGTGACATCAGTGAATGGAAAGCTGTTTTCATACAGCTTTGTACTTTTCTCAGTTACCTGATGGAAGTATCGGTGAAAGTGTGTGGTGCCATCTTTAATCTGTCGACTCCCTGTTACATAGTTTTTGATTGTACCGATTAGAGCTGATGTGAGCATGACACAACTGGTCTCACATCCAAAGATCGGCAATACGCTTCTTTCAAACGTACCATAACCACAACTCATGATCTGCTAAAAACAAAGACATCCAAAACCTGCAGTGACATCGAATGTGAATGATGAGAGGATTTGTTTTTCTCAGACGGCGAAGAAGCTGATGACCTTGAAAAGTTCAGTCCCCCGGATATGAGCCACAGCTTTAGTGACCAGCTGCTGCGGCAGTACTTCTCCGAAGGCCCAGAACAGTCTGTGAGTGAAGTGAGACGATGTGAGAACCTGACGTCCATCCTGTGGTGAAACATGAACATTTACACCGTTTGTGCTTTTTCTTTTTTGCTTCCAGGCTGATGAAGAACCCCACGATGCCTCGCTGCTACATTTAACCGAGGCTGAGGTTAAAATCTCATATCTATCGTCTTAGTTACTGCAATCGTTTCCTCTGTTTTATTCATGAATAAATGTGACTTTTTTTGCCCTTTTGGGTTTTTTTTTCTCTTTACAGGTTTATGACAGGGTGATAATGCTCGGGCAGAGGCTCTACAGCTTAAAAGTAAAGCAGCTTATCTTAAATTCGGATGTTTCTCTGTTTGGTATCAGCCGGCTAAATTAAACTTTCCACCGTGCAGGCAATCGTTGCTCAACAGGACAGCCAGAACGCGCTGCAGCACGCTTTCCAGTCGCAGAACCAGCGGGCCGCTACCTTCAGCAACGCTTTGTATGAGTACGAGAAGCAGCGCAGCTTGGAAAAGCAGAGGGAGGAACTCAACAGCTTGAGCAAGCAGCAGGCGCAGCTTCGAGAGGAGCAACAGTACTGGGAGAAGGAGAAGGAGCGGCTCAGGCGCCAGGTGGAGGTTCAGGAGGCTCAGCTGAAGCAGAAGGAGGAGGAGTGCAGGAAGTTGGAGGAGAAGCTTAGCGAGGAGAAGGCCGAACTCGACGTGCAGAAAAAAGAATACCAGCAGGACCTGGAGAGACTGAGGGAGACCACAAGATCACTAGAAAAAGAAAAGGAGCGCCTGGATCACGACCAGGAGCGATTGGATAAATTTAAGAAGAGGTTCATGTCAAGCTACGACGATCCCACACAGGTGAGGAATGGGATTGGAATTAGATGAATGCCACATTTATCACCATTAACGATGTTATTGTGTATTCATGTGGCCATTTTTTGTGTCCACTGAGCTAAACAAAAGGAAATACAATCTCCAAGTATGATCTAGTGAGGAAACATTACACCAAGGCAAATTCAAATGTGAAAGAAAATTTAAATTGGTTTAAATTGCGTTTTTATTTATTTTTTCCCTCCGAAGTGTTTGATGTACTCGTCATTCAGGGGAAGCACAGTGAATGGAGGCACTCTGACCTCAACGCCCTCCACAAAACCGCTCGATTCTCTGGAAATCCCCCCAAAAGTTCCACCACGCAGGGAGAGCATCTGCATACACCCGGCCAAACCCAGCCTGCCCTCCAACCTGGTCAGCACCACCAACCAGGCGCTCAAACCTGTACCCGTGCAGCAGCAGATCCCCCAAAAACTGGTGACTACTAACAAGGTGAAAGACAAAGTCTCCAAGAAGAAAACCCACAAGAGGACCCAGAGCGCAGGTCAGGAAACAGGCTAACGTTTAAAACCTGAAGTTTAATATCAGGAAGAAACTATCTTCTACATCCAGATACTTTTGTTTTTTCTCAAATATTAGTACTGAAAACTATTTATCAACACTTAATCTGAGGCCAGCCGTTACACCACATGGCTGTGAACTGAAACCATTTCTCACTCCTGTGTTTCTAATTCCAGCCTCCATAGACCTGAGCGAGGTGGCGCCCATCCAGGTGACGGTGAAAGAAGGAGGAAGTCTGAGGTCCCAGAGAAAAACCAGTCCTCAAAGGATCATAAATAAAGGTACAACCGGAGAAAAATTAAAAAAAAAATTTTTTTTACTTGGTCGGCTAAGAAATAAGTAAAATAGATCTCAGTATGTGCTAAACGTGCACAGTCATGGCTGGAAAAAGCTGCAGGAGACACAATGAGCAAATCAGACTCAAATCCCAGAGAGTATAAACAAGTTTTAAGTTTAGATTTAAAAGACTGGATGGAGGGAGCAGATTTGACTCCTCAGTATTTCACTTGTAAGTATTTTTTAACTAGAATTATTGTGACTGTGTGCACTGAACTTGTGAACTCGTTGCCTTTGAAATGAGACTGAGACCAGGTCTGCGACCACTAGCAGTCACTTGCCATCTTCCAAGCAACTTTCTTTGTGTTAACACGGCAGTAAAATTGCAATAAGACAGGAGAGATGTTCATTTTGTGTGAGTGTGCTCAGTTTGGCAGTTACTCCTGTAACTTCTGTAATCTGGTTGTGATGGCCAATAACTGTGAAGAATCAGCCATCCACATCCACATCACATTAAGTAGTTGTATTCAGAGTCCAGCCAAAAGCGCAAAGATCTGAAGCAAAACTTCCTCCACAAATGGTGATGTAGTTCCTGCAGGACAGCAGTTTACCTGCAACATGATGCGGGCCACCTTGCATTTATACAGAAATCTATCAAGAGTAAAAGCAACGAGTGGAAACGCCCATGATCGTATTTGTAGTGTTCATCCTTAGTTCACGAATGACTGAGCAGCACCCTCTTGTGGAGAGTTTGTACCTTTTCAGTTTAGTGGCACAGAACGGACGTGACTGAGGTCCTAATAATGAGATCCTGCTCTCATGTCTCATAAACAGGAGGGACATAAAATTAGAAATGTGGTCACTGCAGTGGGTTGCAGTGCTACACCTGTACAAACTGCCGCCTCAGTAATAAACACCACTGAATTTGAGCTTTTATTTCCCTGGAGTGCTGGATTTGTCTTCTTTCTTCCTTCAGATACTTTCAGTCCTCCAGCATTTGTCCAGAACGTGAAGATGCCTCAGAACCTCAGACGGAGGAGCAGCGACACTTCTCCACCAGCTCCACCTCCTTTCCCCAAGGACATTGCCAAACAGAAAAAAGAGAAGGAAATCTTTCTTTAACCCTAAACTTCAGACCATCGGGCGAGTCTGGAATCACAGACGGAGCTGTGAGAAGACTTCAGGATGACCGTGTGTGTGTGTGCGTGCGTAAAGAAATAATTGTAAACAAAGCTGATGTTTGATGAATGTATACACCGTCCTGCTAGAGCATGCTGAAAGAGTGAAGACGTTTGGCCACGTTTGTACATTTGAGAAAGATCTTATTTTGTATTTTTATGGCCAAAAAAGTATTTCATTTTATTTTTTAAATAATTTTTGTTTTAAAGTACGATCTGTAGCCATGTAACACTCGTGTCTTAAGCTCTTGCTTTTATATAGTCAGCGATGGTGTGTGAGTGAGTGAGCAGTACATCTTACCAATTTACCTATTTAAAACTGAACTGTAAAGCATTTTATTTTACTTTTGTTTGAGTGAATCAGATATCAATGATTTTAATTTTTTTCTTTTTTTAACCTGCTGAGCATGTGTACAAATTAAAAGTGTGTGTGGAAGTAGTGTGAGCGCATCGTTAAATGAACATGAACAAAGGCTCAGCAGGTTGCATCCACAACACTTACAACTCTGTTAAAATAATGTTCTGGGGATGTGAAATATTTAACCTCAGGTGCCTGTTTTTCTCTGGTAGAAACACTCTCGCTCCTCTTTGTTCCATGTAAAATATTTGACATGTCGTGGAATAAAAGCAGGCTGATTTTACAGTTGTGTACATTTTTTTTTGTTGTTTGTTTAATTACTTTTGCTGAGGGTTAAGCCTCTGAAAATAAAACTAGATGTGAAAATCATTTTAGGCAGGGGGGAGTTATAATTACAGTGGAACCCCGACGTACGAAATTAATTCGTTCCCGAGGGTCTTTCGTAAGTCGAAGCACCCATCGCGCCTTTTGAGTCAACGATAGGCTATAGGCTAATTGCTAACTGCAACAACGTCGTTCAAGTGGAACAGCGAAGCGCAAGTACGAAAGCCAAGGGGGTTGTCACATGATTCGGAAGGCATTGTGGGCATTGTAGGCATTTTGGGCTCAGCCAATCAGAGCCAGCGGATTTCGTTACGCGGGCATTTTGCCGTAACAGGGCAGAAATATTGCCGTTAAGTGCCTTCATAACTTGAATTTTTCGTTAAATGGGGTATTCGTAAGTCGGGGTTCCACTGTACTTCACTTTTTACTTGGGTAAAGAGTACAAAGAACCCAAACACTCATCACACAATCCACTACGAGCAAGCAATGGGTGATGGTGGGGAGGAAGAACTGCTTTTTAACAGGAAGATGCCTAAAAATTGATTATCTTAAAATTCAGTTTTTCTCTTTGGTAATTTTAAGTTAAAATGGAGTTTTTTTCAGTGAGGGAGAAAAGCTAAAACAACCAAGGATCAGTAAAAGTTAATTGAGGATTATTTTGAACTTTTCTTTGCATGAGTTAGACTCCAAGAATAAAAGTTATCTTTGGGGTGCAAGATGAGGGGATTAAAAACACCAACCTGGCTCCAGAGTCTAAAATATATAGCAGCACATACGTCACTAAAGGGCCTTTTGTAAACCCACTAACGGTGTGCTGGTTGATCAGATAAGTGACCCAGAGTAAATGGACACTCTCTCCAGCCTCAACTGATGAGGTGACAGAGGCTCTTTGTGCTTGCTGTTCATCTCTGCAGAGCATGAGCAGCAGAGGGACTTCTCACAGCTGGAAGGCCACGAAGAAAAGACTCATTCAGAGTCTGGAAGGAAATGTGAACATAAATCACCCCGAGATCAGCTCCTGGGGCGGGGGTCCAGCTAAGCCGAGAAGGTTCCTGGCTCAGGTCTGCTGGTCCTGGCTTTCTCCTACAACCTGAAGGCCAATTTAGACCATAACAAAAGCATAGAGTCCCACCTGTCCAGCAACAACACATGGGAGGTGTGGCAGGGCGTACAAGACTTTATAAACCACAGAGGGTCTGAAAACAGAAAACCTGAGTGCTCACAGAGGAGATAAATTGCTTCTTCGCCCACTTGGAAACACCACAACAGCAGCCCTCATCTGCTTCAGCCCTGCTCCCATCCTCATCCTCACCTCGTTCCTGCACCGCTCCACTCACTTTACGGAACATGATGTCAGACGTGTATTCCTAGCAGTGAACCCCAGGAAGGCTGCCAGTCCAGACAGAGTACCTGGCAAGACGTTAACAGCGTGTGGCCACCAGCTCACCCTCATTATTACCAGAATATTCAACCTCTCATTAGACTGGGCAGCCATCCTACCCTGTCTAAAATCAGCCACTATCATCCCAGTGCCGAAGAAGTCTCCCGTCACTAGCCTGAAGAACTACCACCCTGTGGCCCTCACTCTGGTAATCATGAAATGCTTCGAGAGACTGGTCCTTCAGCACATCAAGGACTACCTCTCCCAAGACCTCGACCCCTACCAGTTTGCATATCATGCGAACAGATCCACAGAAGACAGCATCACCATAGCCCTCCACTCTGAGCCACCAGGACTATCGGCAAAGCTAAGTCCGCATGTTCTTTGTGGATTACAGCTCAATTTTCAATACAATCATCCCAGATATCCTCATCACCAAACTGGTCACTCTTGGCCTCCCCCCTCTCACATGTGCCTGGATAAAGGACTTTCTCACCAACCGGCCCCAGACTGTAAGTCTCGGCCCTCATCTCTCCTCCACTTGCACGCTGAGCACCGGCTCCCCACAGGGCCGTGTGCTGAGCCCCCTCCTGTATTGTGTCTACACCCACGACTGCAGTTCGACCCACAACAACAACCTCATCATCAAGTTTGCTGATGACACCACGGTAGTCAGATTCATCTCAAAGGGAGACGAGGCAGCCTACAGAGAGGAAGTCCTGAAGTTGGCAGCATAGTGTTCAGAGAACAACCTGGCACTGAACACCAACTTGTGGACTTCAGGAGGCACAGCACTGACTGAGGCCCCTGTACATCAAAGGGGAGTGTGTGGAGAGGGTCCACACCTTCCGGTTTCTCAGCGTCCTCATCTCCGCTGACATCTCCTGGACAGACAACATCACAGCAGTCGTCAAGAAGGCCAGCAGCGGCTGTACTTCCTGAGGCTCCTCAGGAAGTACAAACTGGACTCTAACCTGCGGCTGAACTTCTACTGCTCGTCCGTGGAGAGCCTGCTAACATATTGCATCACAGTATGGTACGGGAGATGAATTCAAAGCAGCACAGAAGATCATCGGCTGCCCTCTCCCCTCCATGATGGACATATTCCTCCCGCTGCCTCAGCAGAGCAACAAAAATGATCAACCTGTTTCCCTCAGGGAAGCGCTACAGGTGCATCAGCACAAAGACTGACAGACTCAAAAATAGTTTCTACCCAAAAGCCATAACAACCCTGAACTCACACATGCACTGACAATACAGTCCCACCCCCAATTCCAAGGCCTTCCCTCTATAAACAGACTACACAACTATCATTACCACTGTGCAATACTTAATTTATGTGCAATAAACCTGTAACACTGTAAATATATAACACTTATTAATTTTTTCCCCCGATTTGTATATTTTATATATTTTTTTAAACTGCTCAAATGTATATAGTGCAGCAGAAATGAGCACCTCACGCCTTTTTCTTTTACCACGTTTGCACTGCATAGGAGGTATCTCGTTGTACATGTGTATAGTGACAAGAGGCATTCTATTCTATTTTAGATTCAGCACTGTGTGGGTATAGAGTATAGATAAAGTGTATAGAGTATATCACTCTTGAAAAGTGTGATATAAGAAACACAGCAGGCCTAATATTAAATACAATGGCTCTTTATTATACATATGCCTCTGTGGAGGCATTAAAAACCACTGGGTGACACCAAACTATCCTGGTGAATGAATAATGTTGTCCAGAAAACTGTTCAATCACATTCAGACACCGAGGCCGGACTCACTCGCAGCACGCTGCTGTCCAACATGATGCCCCCGGGTCAGACAAACAAAAACAGAACAAATATGGGACAAGTAGGTCGTTACCATGGTTTCCATATCTTTAAACCCTTATAATTATGCATAAACATACACGTACACACACATGAGCCGACAACAGGCCGGTTCATGAGTTAAAATGCTGTGCAAATGTTTAAATACAAACTAAAACCAGAACCACATACTCTCCAGTTCACACATGAAACTGCAACACTTTGAGTCCAGCACACGGTTTTCAGAGAGCCTCCCCCCCCCACCCCCCCACTCCCCCACTCCCCCACTCCAGACGTGGACACGGTAAGGCCAAAAACCCAACTCTTAATATAACACGAGCGCCTCCCGGGGGATCCAGACTGCAGCGCTCAGCAACATTTACAAAGTCTGGGTTATATATCCGGGCTAAAATCAAAATAAAAGCATGCAAACACAAAATGTAACAAAAGCTTGATGAGAAAATAACAAAAGTGCTTTGGCTCAGTCAACAACCAGGTTAGCACCACATTTTAAAGGGTATGAAACTTTTCAGCTGCTTCATGCTCTGACTCTGGGACACACACTTCAAAAGGGCTTTTTAAGGGGATTTAAGTCTCAGTGCGTTTCAAATTAAGTGCTTGAAAACTGATGGGCTTGCAGAGCTGCTGCCATCGCTTTCTCGTGTTATGACCCAAGTCATGATGCTGTGTGTTGTTTGTGCTTATGTAAGTTCCAGGTGGACGCGGATAATTGGCTAAGCATGGAATGAGGCTGGCTATATAGTGGGACCTATCAAGACCGGCTGCCCCGCCCACTTTCTATTTCCAAACAAGCTGTGCATTTAGCCATGCGTCTTGTGTTTAGTGGTGAGCTGTGTGACCAAGTTACTGTGATGAGAAGAGCTTGGTTGTCTTGTATAGATTGTAAATGGTGTAAATAGACCTTTTCTTGGTGATCTAGTTGCTGTAGGGGTGGGAAGCCGTTTTCTTTTAAAACCTTTTTCTCCTGTTTAGCTTAGGGATACAGGTAAGAGGCCTGTATTTTCTTTTGGGTTTCTCATCATAGGTAAATCAGTTCTGTTTCATTTCTAGAGTGTTTTGGCCATTCCCACCCTGAGGCTTGCTACCTTTGGAGATTAATAAAATATCTGGTTGTTGTGAAACCACAATCCTGTGGTAGCATTTTATTCTCAAGACGGCGCAAAATTTTATAATCGTTCGCTAACAGGAGCGCCTTGAGGTTAAACTCATCTGAGATTTTTACTAGATGCACTTGTGCTATCAATTTAAAAAATTCTGCGTCGCTTCGCTCTCAAGTTATCGTGTTCACAAAGATATGTTTCCACACTGCCTGCCCGGCGGGGTGACAGCAATACCCTATCAAAAAATGGCTCCAATGATGCTAAATTTTTGTCAAATCCCTTGAATTAAAATTGAAAGTCTGCTCTTCACTCACATAGTAATTGTTTGATTTAGGATCCACTGTGGTGCACAGAGGCAAAAACTACAAAATAAATGTGCCTTTCTCCAACAAATTATGAACCTGGCACTACTTTTCTTAACTGCTAGATAAAAAAAACCCGATTGCTATTTAGAATTTTTCTTTTGTCCAAAAGCAGAAAACAGATGTTCGAGATGACTTATTTTACAAGTTTTGTTTATGTGATCAACATTTCAAAACCCAAATATACTCTGTTTCTTACACATATATGAGAAGCTGGAGCAAGATTGAATATTTAAATCTTTAATTTTCTGTTTGCCACCTAATCTTTTACCATTTCTCTTTTTTTGCTCCATCAGGTTAGTTGGATCCCGGAGTTAGTTGTATGAGACTGATCAGGAACTAAATACATTTTTTGATTGCTCAAAGTTCATTAAAGTTGGTTTTCAGGGGTGCAAAACATGCTGCTCACTGCTCATTCAGCTCACTAAATAATTCATTACCACTATTCCATTAATAGAGATGCCAGTATTTCTACACAGCAACTACTACTATCACTTATTTTTTTTCTCATCTAGACAAGCTGTTCGAATCGTGAACCACTAAAACCTCCACATGAAGTTTTTTCCCCTTTTCTCTGATCTGTAACACGTCAGGGTGCTCGTTATAGATGGACGGTTTATTAAATAAGTTAAAAAAATTTTTTACTCAGGTTTAGATCTCAGCTTTTAAAAGGTCTTTTTTTCTCCATAAACCACTTCTTAAATGTAAAGAAAACCAAAAATCAGGAGAGGTATTTTTTTTAATCTGCAATCTAGCTCTGGTGTTACTGGTCAAGTTATACATTGCACTGTTATTTGCTGGCGTGACAGGGTCTTTAGGTTGGGACAGAGCTGAGTGTAGTGGAAATATTGTGTAGATTGACTTTTCACTCCCCTTTCGGGTGGTGCAGATTGTATGTTAGTAGGAGGTGGTGATGGGACTGCTTCTGTTTGTCAGTTTGATTCCCTCTGTGCCCGGCTGAGCCCGACATTCAGAAAACACCGATTCGTACTTGGCACCGAGTGCAAACAAGCATCAGTACGTGAAATGTCCAGTGACTCGGACACACTGTAGAAAGAAAATGAACAAAGTAAACACGGTGAAATGGAAAAGTGCCGTACTAGACGTTATTTCAGTTGGGTTTGTTTTCCTCTTCATTGCTCTCCACCGGGGGAGTTTCCTGAGGCGGGTCCTGGGGGGAGTCTTCACTCTGACTGGCTTGCTCCTCTGCGGTTGGTGGCTCTGGCTTAGCTGAGGGCTCCTTGGTCGGCGGCGCGGCGGTTTGTGTGCAGTTGATCGGTGCGAGCACTATGGCAGGCTGCAAGGGACAGAAAACAAAAGCCTGCATGAGTGAAGGGCGCCAGGCTGAACACAAAATTTAATGACAGGAGCTACAGGAGAGCAGAAGGCAAACAGAACCAAACGCTACACAGGCACAAATTTAACCCCAGCTAAAGAAGCTTTGTGCCCTCAGAGGTATTCGCAGGAATAGAAACGTCCCACTGAGGTTTTTATGCCCATCAAGCTACACAGAAATAATCTACATCAACATCAGCCCCACTAATGGAGTCAGAGTTTCCCATGTGATCACTACTTTATCATCAATGCAGAAATGAAGCAAGGTTAAGAGAGCAGAGGGAGGTACTACGAAGCAAGTTCATAAAGCCAGGTTTACTTTGTGTTAGCTGGCTCAACAACACCTAAAACCCCAGTCAGAGGTAACAGGTATCTCAACAGTGTCCAAAAGTTGATTCTGTTCATCTGGACGTAGCGTTTTGTGGGAGAAAACGCTACGTCCAGATGAACAGATTCAACTTTTGGAGATTTACTTTCCTGGATGATTGAGAATGCATCAAGACGATATCTCAACAGTGGTTTTCAGCTTCCTGTGTTAGCTCAGGTTTTCTGCTTCAGGCTCTGAGCATGCTCACAATAAAGAGCAGGTATCTGATGAAAGTTATTTTACAGATTTAATATTCTTGTTTGTAGTCCTGATAAATAGACAACAGCTGGAATTTAAGCTGGAATTTCAGCAGGCTTGGCAGCAGATTTAAATAAAATACAAAAACAATTGTTTTCTGCATTAGAAAATAAATGCTAACATATTCCTGCCACTCTTCTGGAGGTTATAGTGAAACACAGCTCTACCATGTATGTAATCACTTATGTATATACAAAATTTTTTATTCCTGTGCTAATTTTATTCTTTTTATACAGCTGCTGTAACAATAATTTCCCTTGTGGGAACATGAATGTATATATCTGCACATGGCATGTATAAAACATATTGCTCCAGCAGAGAATCTGAATCTATCTAAAATCAGTGAAAACGTGGCACTTCCAGACAGTTTTAAACAGCTTCAGTTACCATGGTGATCAAGAAAGCCACCCCTGGGACACTGAAAACTCTGACTTAAGGCTCGCCATTAATCTCGCTTCGTAGTACGCCCGTCGGGGTGTTTGATGGTAGAATGAAGCCCGGTTTGAATACCTGCAGTGACATTCACAGACAGCTGAGCCCTCAGCAGCAGACTAGAGCACACCCACAGTAAAATAAAGGGTGAGGAGCAGCGATGGAGGGGGACAGTGAAAACAGAAAGAAGCAGTTGGAATGGATGGAATTATTTAAAGGGGTTACTCAACTTGAAATTCTACTTTAGTCTGCATGTTATTTAAACCTAGATTTTTTTTTCTTTTGCAGCTTTTTTTTTTTTTTTTAAAAAGTCTTTTTGTTCTTCCGTAGTAGGCAGTCATATCAAACTGGTATTCACCACAAATCCACTTCCAGTCCAGAATTGGGGCAACTCCCTGCGCCACAGCGCTATACTGAGGCTGGTGAGCAGAGTGCAAGGCACCAGGTAGAGTAACGCCGGCTGACCCATCTGCATCACGGCCAGCGCCACGAAGGTGATCAGCAGGCCGATGCCGTAAGCTGACGGGAGAGAGACAAAGACAGATGTCACTTTAGCTCCTGCAGGTGTTCTGCAAGCTGGTCCGCTGCTATATTCTTATTTACAGGTCGTCCTTGGCCTGCTTCTACCTTACTCACTGAGCTACAACCATAAGAAAAGTTACTGAAGTCTTTTGTTCCTAGACTTGTTCCGTGCACCTGTTCCTAAAGCCTGTACCAGATCTGGCAGGAAAAAGAAATCATCTCTTTTTTGCTCTAAAACTGAAGTCCTCAGGAGAGGAAGTGCTGATGTTTTCTATTGGCTAGTCTTAACAATCTGTTTATCACATTACAAGCACCATGGTCATTTTTCTCAGGGTAAAACAACGAGTTAAACTACAGAGAAGAACTTCCCCTTATCAATGTCATTCCCACCTGAATGAGGCTCATCATAACATCAGCATTTCACAGAGTACAGCCCACCTCCAGCCCACGTACGTACCGACTGTACAGGCCATGAAGTAGATCCTGTAGGATTGTGTTAAAATGTCAAATCTGTGACAGTACACAACCAGCAGACCTGAGAAAAGAAAACCAAAGAGGCATTCAGAACAAAGGGAAAGACTAACACAGTGTTTCACATAGCTTTCTTAGCAGACTTCCATTTTTAGTATTTTTTTTTTTACATTATTTGATAAAACCTGTCATCTGTGACAGACTTACTGGTGGACAAGCCCTTGCTCGTATTTTCAAAGCATGTAAACTGTGTCATCATAAAACATTTGCTTTGCATACCTGGTACTAAGATATCTCCGAAGCCAAGCAGGGAGAAGGGGCGGTCACAAAGAGCCAGGGGGGAGGAGTTTAACCGTGGCACTTTAAGCACCATGGGAAGCTGGAGAAAACACAAAAATTAACATTACCATCAACTACTGAGCCGAGAGGGGTGTTTGGAGGACTTAACCGAGGTGTACCACGTAGGCTCACCTTTTCATGTGTGGAGGAGTCAGAGGGACCAGCCGCTACCTCCACCATTATACTTTGCCCACTCTGGAGAAAAGGTAAGGAGTAAAAAAACAAAAACAAAGAACACGGCAGACAACAACTAAACTAAAGAGACGTGTGTGACAACCTGACATACCTTTGTGAAGGAAGGTGTAATAAATACGAAGAAAACATCATAGACGAACAGGACGGTCATTAGTAAAGTGCAAGCCTGCATCAGGGAGCAAAAGAAAACACAGTTTATGATCAAAGTTTCAGACAAAACTTTTATTAAAACAATCAAATACAGTTAAAAACCTTTAAAAAAAAAATCGTGTTGTGGTTCAGATCTGTCACCTTAAATGTGGGCAGCCTGACTGTTTTGAGCATGTAGAGACAGAAGGCGATCCCCAGGGCGTCCTGTAACACCCACGCCCACCTGGAAGACACGTAACACCAGTGTTAGTCAGCCAGCACCATCACCATATCATGTACCTCAAAGGCGTCATTACACACAGACGCCACCCGACACACACACCCACAATAATTCTGCCTTCAAACCAAAATTCTTGGGTGCTGGAAGAAAGTGTGCAGCACAGCCTGTAGGAAACCAACAGCTTCAGCTCTTTTGATACTTCAGCAAAACCATCTTTCCAAGTGAAAGTGAATTTTTTCCCCCACAAATATAGCACCTACGGGGTCACTCTGAATTTTAAACCAGAAGATATGGACTTCTGGAGAAGCCCACAATAATGATTCCTTTCTCAAAAAGCTGAAAGAGCCCGAGTGGTGACACTTTTGGATTATGTGATAAGGTATCTACTATTAGGGCTGGGCCATATCATACTGTTCACGGTAATACCGGTATAATGTTAGGAAATGATAAGAAAATGAAATATCGCGATAGAATATGGGTAAAACGCGCATGCGCAGTGCCTTGTTTTCTTGTTTGTCTTGTTTTCACACGCACATGGCGGAAAAAGCATGGCGGCGACAGAGAATGAGAAGGGCGAAAGCGGATCGCTGAATGAAACAGATGAACCAGAATTGGTTTGTAAAAATGGTGCCACTTCAGTGGTGTGGAACTGGTTTGGCTTTCGTGCCCTCAGATACACACCAAAGCACATTTTTTGGTAGAGCATGCAAGCGGGCCGTCATTCTTACCGTTATTACCAAACCGATTTTATGTGGTACACGCCGCTCAAAAATCTGTCAAAAAATGTTTTAGTACGACTTTGCTAAGCTACGAACCCGCACCGCTTGATGGATTGTCGGAGCATTACGGCTACCGTAGTCGGGAGTCTCGCGGAGTGATACGTACTGTGCTTCAACATAATATTACCGCACTGAGTCTGTATAACCTCTTTTTAAGTTTTGTGGATATTATACATGGTTATGCAAAGGACATGTCGGGCAAATTCCACTGGAAATGCCTTTTGGTTAAACTGTCAGCAAGGAATTTGCATTTGCACTGTTAAATTTTTATATAGCTTTAATGCACATAAAAAACAGCTGCTTGTTTAAGTGAAAATACATTATTAGTGCAAAAAAACCCCATCAAAGTTGTGGAGTTGTAAAGTATTTTGTCTCGCATCAGTTATATTGTCAGTTATATCGTTATCGCAAATTTTCAAATATATATCGTGATAAATATTTTTGGCCATATTGCCCTGCCCTATCTTCTATGAAATATTTAGTCACAGGTTATGGTTAAAAGTTTACTTTCTAATGCGAGCCAATTCTCATCTAAGTTGAAAGGGCCGCCTATAGATAAAGCTTAGACCCAGACAGAGGTCTAGGTTTTTATTTTTTTATTTTTTAAGCTATCGCAGTTATTGTTACTATTGATATATCCTGGTTATTTCCCACCGTTGCACATGTCAAGCAATAGTATTCCTTACTCCCATTCACCTCAAGTTTAACTTCGTACCTGACCTAATTTTTCGCCTCTCATGATTATTCCCCCTTTAATCGCTACAAGCTGGTGAATTTGACCTTTTCTTCTATGACTGTGAAGCCCTGCAGCGCCTTTGTCTGTAGCTGTAGTGGAATGAATTCAATTGTTTTTTAAATTTTGTGTTGTGCACTCACTGGTCTTCGTTGCGAAACACCATCCAGATGATGCTGACACCGATGCAGAGGGCCGACAGCAGCAGCATGCGGATCTGCGGCCGCTTGTGCAGGTACGGCAGGTTGTTCTCCGGGATCCTTTTTTTTCCAAAACATGGGTCAGATGTCAGCCACTACACCACAGCACTTTCTCTCAGAGAAATACAGTCACTGTTAAGCATGAAATGCAACTAAAAAGTGTTTTTATTAGCATTAATCTGCAGATAATAATGTTAACCATGTATCATTTGGTCTACAAACACAAGAAAAAAGGGTGTACAGAAGAAACAGGAAACAACTGCTCAATCCACATTGCTGAAAAAAATATAAAAAAAGGTTCCTAAACCCTATACTCATCATGCTGTAAGTATGATGAGTATTTAAGTATTTATATGAGCTTTTCTGTTTCCAGGGTGGAGTGATTGTACAGCAGACATCTATATTGAATTTAATAAATAACAACTGGGCGAACAAGTTTGAATTTATTTTAGATTTGAGAAGCTCAAACATATATACACCCTGACTAATATTTGGTTGAATGTAAATCATCAAGTTGCACCTCGACCAGACATAGAAAACATACATGTATGGAGAGAAAAAAACACAAACAAATGTCATGCTGTTTAAAGTATCGTCGCACCTGCTAATATGATCTGAAGACTCACCTGCACTTGCAGAAAGGAAGTCTCCTGACGAACGGCCACAGGCAGCTGTACAGGCCGACAGAGGAGGCCAAACAGAAGATCCTGATGACCCAAATGGCTAAACGGTGAAGAAACAGCAGACAGAAGCTGAGTAGATATTATCGTGTGAGGAAACCTGCTTCTTTGGCATCCCTCCTCTTTAAACGCTTGAATAGTGGTATTGCTTTCCCTTTTGTACACTATTGCCATCTGCAGCTTTCAGCAGCTTTTTAATCTGTTTAAAGGGGAAATGTTAGCTCAGCCATTGAGCTCTTTATCAGTGCAGCCATTCTTTACACTCAGCAGGGTTTGACTCTGCTGCAGCTTAATGCCGGACAACAGGCAGCTCTGCCAGAGGAAATGATCTCTGAAGAATCTCAGTTTACCCTGGAGCTAAATGGAGAGGGGATTATTAATTTAATAAGATTAGTTTAGAAGCTTGGACCTTTTAACCAGAAATCCTGTTTTATTCATTTTGTGTATTTTCTTGTTGCACCTGTGTGTGATGTGCATTTTTTTTTTTTATTTCTTCACCCTTCTTTTTTTATTTACAACCTATTCTACTGTATTGCATTTTAATCTTTACTTATTTTGCTCATTTAATTGATTTTATTTAATTGAGCTCCTTTCTATTATTTGGTTTTTACCTTAAGTAAAACACTTAAATACTTGCTTTGTCGTATTGTCTTTTTATTTTGTTAGCAAAATATTTATTCTACTTATTTAAGCTAGTTTTTTAAGGAGGAAAGAAGCAAGAAGGTTAAAGGCTTAAGACACTGATGGTGAGCCTTCTATCATCATGGACAAAGTGAGACTGCACAACAACAGGATTAACAAGCCAGCGGACTTTATGAGAACTTACTGGGGCGTTCCACCTCAGCAAGAAATCTACATCTATGCCCGTTCAGTGCCAGTGAATCCTCCTGTGCATTTTTGTCTAATTTTTCTGGGGATTCTGGGGAATGGAGTCTAATAGACTAAGTTTCATCATCCGAGCGACATGCGATGTGCTACCTTCCCCAATAAATCTGCAGCTGTGGTTTGGAAAGGACCCAGCCTGCCCCCTGTGTACAGTCCCAGCCACACTCAAGCACATCTTGGTTGGTTGTAGGACTAGCCTTACTCAGGGCAGATACACATGGAGACACAACCAGGTCCTCAGGTGTCTGGCTGAGAAAGTTGAGCGCAAAAGTAAATTCATCAACACTCAACCCTTCACGAAGCAAGAGGACTGTCAGTTTTCATCAGCATTTGTCCGGGAGGGAGACAAGCCGAGGACGAGACCCTCAACTCCGGACTTGGGCCCGCTGAAGGTTGCCAGGGATTGGCAAATGCAAGCGGACTTGGATCAGAGACTAATTTTTCCCACAGAGATCGTAACAACTACTCTATGACCAGACCTCGTCCTTTGGTCTAACACCCAAAAACTTGCGTACGTCATTGAGCTGACGGTACCATGGGAGGAAGCAATTGAGGAGGCATTTGAGCGTAAGAAGCTGCAGTATGCCAACTTGGCAGCTGAGGCAGAGGACAGAGGCTAGAAGATCAAGGTGCGCCCGGTGGAAGTGGGGTGCAGGGCTTTGTTGCTAGTACAACAGCAAAACTGCTTAGAGAGATTGGGATCAGAGGACAGGCACAACGGCAGGCTATAAGAGATCTAGCTAACACTGCTGAGAGGACCAGTCACTGGCTATGGCTAAAAAGGGCTGACATCACTTGGGCAGCTAAGGCAGTCAGCTAAATGCGATACACATGCCAAGGATTGATCGACTCGTGGTGGGCCTGCCTCAACAGGGGGCGTCGAAAGGGTAAAACATAACATTAGAAGTTTTGCTGGTTGACTGCTACAACTGTCTCAGGGCCTCCTGGGGACTGTGCAGTTAACCTCATGGTAGTAAAACTAAAAAGAATGAAAAATGTTCCGCTCTTCTCCCCTCCGCTCTTCTTCCCTTTTCTGGGAGGCAGTGGGGAGGTAGAGCGGGCGCCCCCCTTCCGGCTCTCCTCTCTCCTATCTTATCTTACTTACTTGTCTTACTCCTCTCTATCACCTTTTCTGTCCCTTTGAAGAAAAGAGGTTCCATAAATGTTAAAGAGGTAAGTATTTCTCAGCTGCAGTGAATAGATAGAATAAACTATAGAAAACTAAACAGGAGAAAGAAGAAGAGAAAAACAATTTTAACATAAACCATTGACACACTCCGGGGCCTGATCAACCCTGGCAGGGTCTCCTTGGATGAGGGTGTCCTGTGATAATGGCCGAAACACCCGATGAATCCAAGGTCCACCACTGACGATGTGTCTAAATTTTAATAATTTAGATCAGATCTCTAATCCCTAAACCTAACCAAGGAAAAATGGCAGATTAGCTTGTGTAAAAGAACGAAAGTTGAGGCACACAACGATGTGTGCCGCTGGTAAAGTTTCTGGGCTGTTTTTCCTCATAACACCCATCCCCTGAGATTTTCTCCATTAAAAGCAATGCATTGTCAGGAATTGTGACATCTAGTCCTTTACTGAATAAACTCGGCTTTTAAATTTATCAGCAAGAGAGCAACAATATAGGAAATAGTAACCGTATTATTAATATAAGGACCTCCAAACATCAGTAAATTCCTGGAGGGAGATTGCTGAAAGTATCAGAAGTGAGATTCAGAAACGTGTAAATAAGTTTTTAAAAAAAGGAACGTGAGCGATAGTTATGTTTGCCTCTAAAGAAAACTGACCACAACAAGTAGCATGGACCCGGGAGGGGAAAAAGTGCCAGCATTTTACTTGTTTCTATCTGCTGGCTCCGTATATAAAACACTGGGACACGACGAACCTCAGCTGCCAAAAACTATGCTGCACAAACATGTAAATGAGCTGTTATCAAGGATGTACTCAGGATGGGCCTGAGTGTGTTTAAGCACTAAAGTCCAGCTTGTTTGACTAACATAATTAACGTGCTGTGCCCGGGCGCGGTTCAGTTAGACTCGGGTACAGTATGCATGTATCGCATTCCCCCAAACAAGGAACTGCACTTCCCGCTTTAAAAATAACTCTGAAAGGAAAGCGTTCCACCGCTTTCCAAATCAAGTCCCAAAATCCACGAACTCATAAAACTCATCAGGCTCTGCAACAGTGTTTTAGTAAATCAGAGAGTGACTGTGAGAGAGGAGCTGCTGCCAAGATAAATGTAAGCATCCTATGGCACAGTGTGAGCACTGGGCAGCAGGAGGACAAGTGTCCCTAATCTGAGTAAGCTACTGCATACTGTAGCATACTGTAGATAAAAAGAATATAAACTTGCCAAGTGGTGAGGAGAAATTTGACGTTTAAATTAGGTTAAAAATTTGACAATGAATGCCTAGTAAGTCCAGGAATTATCCATACAGGTGTTTCAGTCAAGAAAAACGAGGAAACCTGTAAGATCCAGTTAAAAGCTGCAGGCTTGAACTAAATCAGCTGCTCTGGAACCATTTTTCTGATTCTGACACACTGTAAAAATAAGCACATCCTAAATTATCACTTCATTTGATTCGAAACTACAAACGCTAATTGCAAAAGCACCTTTCTGTGGTTTTTTTGCACTTCTGGAGGGTTCTTTTCAAATATGTTTTGCTCTGTGGTTTTTGTGCACATAGCAAATTCTGGGTTTTTTTTTTAGGTTTTGTCACATCTTTTGCACAACCTCAATCCAGAGAAAATCCCTACTGAGTGACGCCAAGCCACAGTGACTAAGGACAAATTAAAAGCTTTGAGAGGCTAACCGCCCCCAACACACTAATGAATACTGGGCAGAAGGAACTGAAACCACCATCATTTATTGGTCCCATAAAAGTGCTTCTGATCTAACGGTTTCTTCTTATCTTTTAAATGTTTCCTTCAGCACGACTAGTATAGCAGCGGTTATATTCTGTGTACGCTTTGTGTGTATCTGCATCGTACCCAGGTGGTCGTAGAAAAAGTAGAGTAGCACCAGCATGTTGCAGCACATGACGACGAACACACAAATCATGATCGGGGTTACGTCTACGGTCTCCTCCTCTTGCTTCTCGGCACTGTCGTCCCGCTTGTGCTTCATGTACCGTCTGCAGGAGGACAAGCAACAGTGAGTAATTCTAAAGACAAAGAGTATATATGCACACATGTTTGCTCTGGGGTTTTGTCTTTCACATTTTAAATTGCAGATTATGGTCCAGTGTTTGGTGATTTACCAAAACACACGGGATAACCATATTGCCATTAAAAGTCTATATTTATGGTCATTTGGTCAGCTGGCTGGCATTCACTTCCATCCTGAGTTGAAAACACGCACTCATGATTCCAAATGTTTTTTTCTCTGCGGTGCTGTGCGTCAGCGACCCCATCTCACTCTGCCCTCCTTCACCTCAGAAAACTCCAAAAAGATGGACTCAGATTGGGTTAAGCCAATGAGTCACCCATACTCAAATAAACAGTGCTGCCCTTTACTGGAGTCGCAGCGGTAAGATGCAGATTGCTTGGTTTGAAAAGAAGAGAAGCACTCATAGTCACCCAAAAGGAAAGTCTTTTGCAATCATGCACTTGTATTTTGTTGCCAGGAAAACTCTGACCAATGTTCTCTGGAGCCTCTCCTGATGAAATATCTCTAATGTAAATTTAGCAGCTGTGACTAAATGCATCGTTTGCACTCGCTGAAGGAATTTCTTTGATACCCAATACTTGCATCATTGTATTTTTGTATCACTTAATGCAGTTTTGTTCAACCCAGACTAAAATCACTTTTTAACTTTCAATTTTTTCAAAAAGTCTGAAGACTCTGGCTGTCATTCTGCAGTACAGCTGAAACTCTGACACTATGGGATTTTCCCACTGAATCACTTCCACAGAAGCACTTTTATGGGACCAGTAAACTTACTTCTTGCTGTCTCTGCTGCCGGCCCAGTAGCCTCCAATAGCCACCGTTCCTACTGCCATCAAGAAGATGATCACCATGTTATAGTCTAACACTGGCTCATTGGGTGCGTACATGGCAACCAGCTGTCCTTTACCAAAGGTCTGCAGAAGTAAGAAACAGCATTAGATCTGCCAGATGTCAACCTTCAAAACTAAATAAAACATGCCAAAATAAGGAAGTGCTACTTAATTTATATTAAATAAACCCTAATTTAGCCTACTTCAAAGTAAATTAACTCTGATGTTGTGATTATTAAGCCCAATTCAGTGCATAACACTGGACTGAAGTCATGAATTGCTACAGAGTCTCTGTCATGGTGCTCAGTTTTAGATAAACTTCAACATTTTCCACTCCACTGAAAAAAAGAAATCTGTCTGAAAAGGAGCATTTAACCAGTTGCTTCCAGCTGGATAGAGGTGCCATGTGCCGTTTATCGTGTATCAAAGCTTAAACCATCTCTAAGTAGTTCCCTGAACATGTCAATCAGTTCACTGTACTCAAATGGACTCTGCAGTCACCAGATCTCAATCCAGCACAGCACCTTTAGGATGTGGTACAATGAGAGATTCTCATCGTGGACATGGAGTTAACAAATCTGCAGGAACTGTATGACACCATCATGTCAATAGGGAGCAAAATCTCTGAGAAATACTTCCAGCACTTTCTTGAATCTGTACCATGAAGAATTACAGATGAAAGGTAGTTTACCCTGATACAAACAAGGTACACATATTAAAGCATCCAGTGACAAAAAATTAGAAAAGGGATAATAAGGCTAGGTGTAGAGCTTCTAAACTGAGAAGAGAAACATCGGTTGGTAGCTGACTTCTCACCTTGCTTATATCCAACATATCAGAGTAGCTGAGCAGTGCCACAGGAATGTCAATCTCTTCATACTGAGTCTTGTTTCCTGCTGGTGGTGTCTGTAGGGAAAAAACAAAAACAAAGTACATTTCTGATTTGTCATGGACCAAAAAACCTGTTTAATTCTGACACAGAATAGCCGTGAACAGCTGTCTCACCAGTCTGTCCTTGCTGACGATGAGCAGGCCCTTGGCACCATTAACCTGGGCCAGGCGAACTTTTTCATAGAAAGTGCAATTCCCCCTCATCACCATGGGGATGCGGTTCGGGAAGCCTCCCTCTGGGACCTCAGAGGGTGAGCACAGGACTGATGTTGTCAAGTCATGAATCTGGAGACGTGACTTTGAAACAAAAGGTTTGGAAATACTCTCAGAGGTTTCAAAATACAGTAATTAGAGATGTTATTTGTTTTAATTAATTACTCATTACGTACTGTTTATTATTCTTTAATGGAACAAAGAAGCTTCTTCATTTAGTGTAAAAGAGGCAGCCTTGTCATAAAAATCCTTGTACTTCTAAAAGACTAGTTTTTTGTTTCTCATTATACACCTATATCCAAAAATAAAACCCTAGTGTCAGTATGACCTAAAAACTGTAATCCTTGTATTTATTTCTTGTTGCGTGTATTACTACAGCCTGCTATATTCTGATATTCATAAAAGCTCTCCAGTGATTGCGCTTGGTTCAGAAAATAGCAGCTTGACTCGTAACAGGCAATAAAAGTACAGATTACATTTCAGCATCCTGTCTTCCTAAGAAAAGATGGTGTACACTGAGGCTTAGCCTCATTGCACTGTGTGGCCTTGAAGCAATTTGAATTTTTACAATGTTTGGTTAACCCCCTTCGTTAGTGACTTACTGCCTTATTGAGATCCTGAGGTAAACGTGCCCACTGGGAGTTGAAGAATATGCAGTAATCCTTTCCTTTGCTCTTGCCCTTGTCACTGAAATGGGCCATGCCGTACTCTCCCACCACCTGTCAACATAAAAACAATGCCTGGATCATCTCACATGTCCAAGAAAATGTAAATTTTTATATCACAGAGTTGAGCTTTAATTCTAGCAGCCCTGTAAATGTTGATGTTTCGCTGTCTGCATCAATTTGAGACGGTATAAAAATTCTCAAAAGCCTTTTTGAAGCTACGATTAAACTATTCGTAACCCTTTTAGTTGGTTTTTGTATACCCATTCATATAAACGGGGTGCACACAATATGATAAACCCTTGTATGTATAATAAAGCTCAGCAGCACTACAAACTACAGCCTTCAGTGTATAAAAAGGCTCAGTAACAGCTCCTACAATCAGGGTTTCTGCAATGTACTTGAAGTTAGATTTAAGGCTTTTAAACACATTTCTCAAATACCTCTTCTTTCTTTCTCTTTCCACATGACAATCTTTAGCTATATGAATAGTTTTTTCACTGAACACAAAACAGAAAAACCAGTTCAAATTTGTTATAGTTTGGCTCACTCAGTTATATTGTTTCTGGCAGTGACATGAAATATTTCACTCTTAAACTGTAATTTCAGACGCGTTGCCATATTTTTACAGCACCACCGCAGTCTAAGTTGTCAGTGGTTAACATCAGATTCACTGTCGCGTAGTCACTGTGAAGATAAACCCAGTGTCGGTTTCAGGTGAGGTGAATCGGCACTAATCCCCCTTCATTAATGCTTCATCAAAAGGTGAGTAATGTGTGGGTTTCCAGGGCCCACAGAAATCTCCGCAAGCTAACAGACATAGCATCCATGCTAACGTTCCCGGAAAGCCGCAGGGAAATAAAAACCCAAATCCTTGTTTGTTAACCGCAGGCTGCTACCCGACAAAGACGCACTGAGGGACAGTTTTCGAAGAAACAGACGCGGTCTCTCTCACCTTCTGGATGAGAAAAGCGACCCAAATCAGTGTTTCGGGGACCCTCATGGTGTCTAGCTTGTTGTTGTCTCCCCCATCGACCAACCAACCAACCAACCAAACGCTTGGCTCGAACTCCCTGCACTAGAGCCCCCACCGCCGGCTCTAACAGGCCGCGCCCATTTCGTTCGGCTAGGCTTTTTAATTGGCTGATGTTGTCATGTGCCACTTAACGCGTTGCTGTTTGGATAAAAACAGACTGCCAAAAAACGATAAAAAATAGTAGCGGTCACTGACAGCACGAAAAGCCTAACATGCTTTACAGTTAAACATAATTTTTAAAACCCCCCAACAACAAATAAAGGAGGAGTTTTAGAGTTTGGTTAAAAGTTTTTCAATTCATTAACATGAATAAATAAATAAAAAAATAAAAAAATAAAAGGAAACAATTTTTCTTCAGCGCAAAAAATGCAAAACTCTTAGCATGTTTAACCCAAAATTTCTAAAAAAAAAAAAGAAAAATACAAAAAAAATACAAAAAACCCCATTTGTATGCAGGTGATTAATTCCAATATCTTGGACATAAGTGGAGCGGCTGCTCCTGGTACAGCTTCTGCCCCTGCTGAGCTCATCACTGGACCCAGTTCAGTTTGCCTACCAACCTGCTGTGGCACCGGAGTGGATGACCGTCATTCACCTCCTACATCGTTCGAAAATCATCTTCATTGATTTATCCAGTGCCTTTAGAACCATTCTTCCCACAGTTCTGAAGGACAAGCTGGAGAACATAGAAGTACCATGGACCATCACCTCACAACATAGATACTGGACTATCTGACCGACCACAGTATGTGAGAACTCAGGGCTGTGTGTCGGACAGGGTCATCTGTAGTACGGGGGCCTCACATGGAACAGTTCTGACTCCGTTCCTCTTCACCATCTACACTGCAGACCTCTCCCACAACTCCACCCAGTGCTTCCTGCAGAAGTTCTCTGACGACTCTGCAATAGTCGGCTTCATCACTGATGGGAACGGACAGTGTAGTTTGCTGGGGCAGCAGCATCACTGCTGGGGACAGAACGAGCCTGAACAGGCTGATCCAAAGGACCAGCTCTCACCGCCGCGGCCCAACTCTGTCAACTCTGCCTCTACCTTTCAGCACATATCAAAGTCTAACTATGAACTCCTTGGCTCTTTTAACCGGATTTACGCACAAAACTAAATATCCTACTGTCAAAACCCTCACTAGCATCATAAGACATGGACCTTATGGATACTGTCGTCCTTACTTAAATTTCAATCATAATTTCCAAGAGCAGAGTGTGGAGGACTGCATGGGAAGATCCGAGAAGACATGAGGGTCTACTCGGATGTCTGCATACTGTGTATTTTTTATGATCAGTACTTGTCCACAGAAACAAATAAATGTTGTTATTAGAGCATGTTTCTACCAGCATCTCCTTACATTTTTGATCTTTTAACCATGTACACTCTCAGAACAGCATTCAGGTCAGATGACCAGATGCGTCTGGTCGCACAGAGTAGCAGATTAAAGCACTGATGAAATCTTATCTCTGCTGTACCTGCACCTAAACTTTGGAACAAACCAGAAGCTCATATTCAAGCTCATATTCAACACATGTTCAAAACATGTTCACTCTCAGCCTCCACTCAGCCTCCATCTGACGATAGCAACGTAATATGCACGATTCCGAAGGCGCAAAAGGGGATGCTCATAGTCCCTGGTGGTCTAGTGGTTAGGATTCGGCGCTCTCACCGCCGCGGCCCGGGTTCGATTCCCGGTCAGGGAACTGATTTTGAAAATGCGTGGACGACAAAAGTCGATGAAAGTGCTGTCTATTCCTACCCTGCATAAACCCTCCTGCTAAAATTGCACTAACCAGCTGTTATTTTCCAGAAATGTCTCTCTGTCATAGCTTTGAAAACATACTCGTATTGTGTCTAATTACAGTATTTTAATAAATTAGTCGTTATTAGAAACCCCGTTGTTATGCGTTCATGTGTATCACTGTCTAATAGTGCGCCTCTTCCCTGCTCTGGCCTCTCTTTAATCTTCGCTGCTGCATGCTCGGTCTTGTTGCTCACTGACGTACTGCAGCAGGCTGATTCACTCAGCATGATGTCATTCCATATGTCCTCCCTTCTGTCCGATGTTTACCTGCGTCAAGATGCTCAACGACAGCGGAACTTAAACCACTTCAACTTTCACAATAAAGGTTTTCTTACAAAATCAAGGCTAAATATTTCTATTTGCCTGATAAGATCTCAACTTAAACTTAATACAGTGTTGCCACATAGTGTGAAATTATTCTTATTAGTTTTTTATGGCTGGTTCATATTGTAAACATATCTAAAAAAAAAAAAAAAAAAAAAGATTGCTAAAGAAAAAGAACTGTGAAGCCAAATGAGAGCCTAGCTATGGTTTTGTGGGGCCTTAAATAGAATTTGACATCACCCAAGCTGACCACATCTTGATTGAATTGAAGGTTTGTTTGATGATTCTGTTGATCTTATATTACTGATAAGTATTTATGGAAACATTACTTCATGCTTCTCTTTTTAGCCCCAGAGGGATAAATCCTTTTGGTATAGAATAGAATAGAATAGAATAGATCTTTATAGTCACTGTTACAAGAACAATGAAACATAGTTTGGCATTCTCCGTTGGCACCATTTACATTCAGATTGTTTTAGCATAGGAGAAGAAGATAAAAATAGACATAGGTTTAAGGGTACCTTCTCAGGGAATGTGTGTAACACACAATAACGTAAGTATCTACACAGTAACACAGGCATTTACACACACACACACACACACACACACACACACACACACACACACACACACACACACACACACACACACACACACACACACACACAAAAAAAAAAATCTACTTGCAAGTACAGTGTGCATGAATGTGATCCCAGGTCTGACAGTGAAAATGATAACATCAGTAGCACTAAGTTGTCGGTCTATTAACACACTTATGAATAATATTTTGAAAATATTTAATAATATGCTGACAAAAATACAGGCGCTGGAGGTGGCGGAATTGAAGATGTTAACACGTTAATTGGGCGTGACCAGGCTGGACAAGATTAGAAATGAGTACATCAGAGGGAGAGTTTGAGTGGTTAGGAGACTGCGTTGATTGGCGCCGAAGGTTAATGCTTTTACTTTTGAAGGGCACCGGAAGCTATGTGTTCCGCCGCAGTTAGCCTGATGTTTCTCAGTCGGGGAGTTCACACACAACTACTTGGCAGAGGAATGCAGCACTCGTAGCCAGCCGTACTGTAAGTATCTGTAGTAGAAATCCCTTCACTTTTATGTGACTGAATATATCCGTTGTTGTCAGTATTTGAGTTACTATGAATCCTTTTCTTTGTCTTTATTAAGCGCTGTGTTTCTACGGGACGTTAATGTTAGCTTCGCAGCTAAGCTAGCTGCTTTCCGTCGTCGGGATTCCCTTTATTTCTTTCCTTAAATTCTTTAAACAGTCTTCAGATTCTAATTAACACGACTATCCCGTTTCACAAGTTTACCAAGTTTACCTTTGTGTTTGCTTTAAATAGGTCTTCCTTTGTGTCGTTTTTCTTTTATGATGGAAAAGTGCAATATAAACGTCGCAATTTAGCATCTTTTTAAAGTCATTATCTGGTAATTGTCAGTTAAACATTGATTCGTTTGGCTCGTAGTTTGTTATCTAGCCAGTGAAAGGTAACATAGTTGGTTGTGTAGTCCCTTTAATTGAGTCGGAGAGCTGATCCCGGGAAGGACATGATGTAGTAGGACTGGTATGCAGAGGGTCTGACATCAGCTAAAAAGTCTCCAAAGCAGTGTTGACTCCAAATAAGGAGGGAAGAAGCCCTAAACTGCTAACGCTGTCTTATCACTTCCTCCATACTCTGTACTCTGTGGTGTCTGTGGCCTCTGTGTCACATATCCACGTTTAAGTTATTTTTTTTATTTTTTGACTGCAGGAAATCTGAAGGCGTTACTCCCATCATCATCATAAGAGTCAGCACACCATGGCTGGCTTCAGGCAAGAGGATGTTGAGTTGTACTACGAGATGGGAGAGGAGCTGGGGAGGTAAGCTTTGTGGGCCTGTTTTAAAACGTTTAATTGAAAGCATTATATGTGAAAACCCTGCTTTCTTCTTCATTGCTGTCCTATCCAGCTGTTGTGCTGTGTGCTTCAGTTCATCTGAAAGTGTAAGAACACTTTTTGCAGTAGTGCTTTGATGGCAAAGTTTGGTTAATTTGTAAGACACATTTTTAAGTTCCTCTTTTTAAGATGTGTGATGATTTTTCAGCTTATCAATGCTTAAAATTTTCCATAATTAAAAACAGATCTAAATGTATAAAGCAGTCATCACACATGGCTGCTTGAGATGGATTTTAATGCCAGGTTGGGGCTGATCTGAACAGGGCTAGATATTTGATATGTGTGAGCAGCACTGTATTAAATGTCATCTTTAATTCTTTTCTGCTGTGCCGGATAGTTTGTGAATGAGTCATCACATTTTTGGAGATGAAACGCAACTTTCTGGCTTACCTTTTTTTTTCCTGCAGTAATGCAGCAAAAGTGTGACGTCACTGCCTCTCAATGTGCCTTTGCACCTCTGCTGTAGTGTAAGAGAGGGGACGGACTGTGTGTGTGTGTGTGTGTGCAGATACTAAATGGATCTAAACCACAAAGTCTGTTTTATTCTATGTGGAATGAAACAGACTTTTCTTGTTTTTAGTTGTGTTAATGATTGTTTTGTTGTGCTGACAACACACTGTTTTGCTTTCTTGAGCTTCAGTCAGAGATTTTAACTTCTGTTTGGATAACAGACATTTAATTTAATTCTGGATGGAGCACTTTCAGTGGCAGAAACTTTTTGTCATTCATCCAAGTAACTTCTTCAGTTCAGTCTCTGCTTACTGCAGATTGCAGCACCACTGATTAACAATGGGTTGTGAGGTTGGTTTCATGATCATTCATATGCGAAATGGTAAAATAAATGGCCTGTATTTGTATAGCGCTTTACACATCCAGTCACCCACCCATTCACACACTGGTGATGGCAAGCTACATTGTAGCCACAGCCACCCTGGGGAGCACTGACAGAGGCGAGGCTGCCGGACACTGGCGCCACCGGGCCCTCCAGTAGGCAACGGGTGAAGTGTCTTGCACAAGGACACAACGACCGAGACTGTTCAAGCCGGGGCTCGAACCGGCAACCTTCCAATTACAAGGCGAACTCCCAACTCTTGAGCCACGATCGCCCCAAATTGTCATGACCATTGATCAATGCCCAAGAGTACCTTTGTGAGGACGGTGTTCTCTCTGTGTTGTAGTGTCCTGATGACACATTTGTGCTCTAGTGGATGATGAGAGTCAAAACCTTAAATACTGATCCGTGTGTGTTGGTTTACGGTACACGTCGACTTTTAAGTGTGCCCCATTACTGATGGAAATTTCACAGTCTAAGAAGGAAGGCTAGCAAAGCACAGTTGGACCAGGCTTAAGCAGTATTTACACTTGTACGCCAGTGGCCAGTGACTCTTTCAATGATGAGGATGTACACATCCTGGACAGGGAGCATTTATGTGAAAATGGAAAGACCATCTCTGAATTGAGGAAGGAGCTCAGGGTACATCTTTCACCATGTTACAATGCTGTGATTGCAGGCCATTGATCAGTGGCCATGATAATTTGCATATCAATGATCATGAAATAATTGATAATCAGTGGTGCTAGTTTTGATCATCATCATGTGCGGTTTGTTGGTGAATTTTGGCTCATGCTTTTTCACTATGTTGCTTTAGTTTATTGAGACATTGGACATTCATTTATCACAGCTGTCTTGAGGTCTTTTCACAGCATTTCAGTCTGGTTGAGATGTCAGTTTTAATTTGGCTGTGGCAACACCTTCATTCTTTTTCTTTTTCAGTCATTCTGTTGGAGATTTGTTGCTGTGCTTGGGGTCATGTCCTGCTCCATGACCCAGTTTCAGCCAGGCTTTAGCTGTTGGACAGATGGCCTCACATTTGACTCTAGAATACGTTGGTATACAGAGGAGTTTGTGGTTAAGTCAGTGACTGCAAGGTGTCCGTGTCCTGTGGCTGCATTACAAGGCTGGATCATCACCCCTCCACCACAGTGTCTGACAGTTGATGTGTTGTTTGATTTTGCTATATGTTGGTGTGCATTATGGCCAGATATCTCCACTTTGGTCTCGTATGTCCAAAGCAGATTGTTTCTGAAGTCCTGTGGTTTGTTCAGATGCAATTTTGCAAACCTAAGTTTTGCTGCCATGTTTTTTTTTCTCTTTCCAAAAATTTAACAAACTTTAACATTTAACATGTTAACTGAGGTCTCTAGAGTCTGAGATGTAGTTCTTGGGTGTGTTTTGCAGTTTACCAGAGCGTTGTATGGTCTGATGTTAGGGTGAATTTGCTAGGATCTAAACTTATGGGTTGACTAAATCCTAAAGATCAGCAATCTCCCAAAACGTCTGCTTTTATAGAGGTCCTCACACTTACTGTTGATCGGTTGATCAAGTTCATTTGATGACTTTCAGCAGCTGGCTACCCTCTTAATTCCTATGGAAGCAGAAAGGGTGTGCTTTGTTTGCCATAGGACTGTAAATGTGCTTGACTTGTTTTTTGTTTTTTTTTCTCCTCTGGTTAATTGTGAGCTGTATATGTGAAGGGAGTGAAGAAGTTATACGAAAATAAGCAAATAAAATATTTAAACAAGACAAGACATGACGGGTTTTGACACTACAGAATTTTACTTGAATTTTATCAAAGTTCATTGTCTATACAGGGTTTTATTTACAAGATTGGAAATCAAGAAAGGGCAAAAGCAGGAAAAAATAACACTAGATACAACTGAGGTTATTAGCTAACAGCATTTAGAGGTCTTTCCTGATAAATATCTATGATGATAGACAGAGATGCAGTGCCTTCTGCTTAAGAAACATCTTTTTTTTCCCCATCACAACATGAGGTAGGAGAACATTGCGTTGACATCTCTCTGATCTTTCCTCTCTGCAGCGGACAGTTTGCCATCGTCCGTAAGTGCAAGGAGAAGAGCACAGGCGTCGAGTACGCAGCCAAGTTTATCAAGAAGCGGCGCCTGTCGTCCAGCCGGCGGGGGGTGAGCCGCGAAGAGATCGAGCGCGAGGTCAACATCCTGCGCGAGATCCAGCACAGCAACATCATCACCCTGCATGACATCTTTGAAAACAAGACGGACGTGATCCTGATCCTGGAGCTGGTGTCTGGAGGAGAGCTGTTCGACTTCCTGGCAGAGAAAGAATCTCTGACTGAGGAGGAGGCCACGCAGTTTCTCAAGCAGATCTTGGACGGCGTTCAGTACCTCCACTCCAAACGCATCGCTCACTTCGACCTCAAGGTCAGCACTGAGGGGAAACTTGAGGGGCTCTGATACAGCGGTGGTAGATGACATGTTGGTGAGAGCAGACAAACATGGCTGCCCTGATTCTTTTGGGCTAAAAACATGCTAAAATATATCTTGGGCTAAATATCTTAACATTAATGAAATCATATTTTCAGGGAGGACTACTCTCAATGGGGTTAATGTACTGATCTTATTTTTGATAGCTAAAAGTCAGACATAAACTTCGAATAAAGGAAAAGACTACTAATTTTTATCAATAAAGATATGGTGACCAAAACATTTAAACTGTACTGCAACATTTAAGTTCACGAGGATAGAATAAAAATCATATAATAGGATTATTTCTGTATTATTTTAGTTGGTGGATGATGGCACCTACAGGTGCTTATTTTTATGGACTTGTATGCAAGCTGCTGCTGCTGGTGATAAAATGCAAGTGTCATGGTTCAAAAGCTCAAGTAGAAAATGCTGCTTTGTCAGTGTCTCATGTCATCGACTCGCCCTCCTCCTTTCAGTGATATATGATTTTTTTTTTTCTCTCTCTCTTTGTTTTTCTCTTTTTTTATTTTATTTTTCAGCCTGAGAATATCATGCTGCTGGACAAGAATGTCCCCAACCCCAGGATCAAGCTGATAGATTTTGGGATCGCTCATCAGATCAAAGCAGGAAACGAGTTCAAGAACATCTTTGGAACACCAGAGTTTGTTGGTGAGAGCCTGTGGCCTCCTAAATATTCACTTCCAGCCTTGTGCCAGATTGTTTCCATGCAGTGAGTCAGACCCTGTGAGAGGGTGATTGTGGCTTCAGATTACATCTGCTTTGAATTAAAGGGCTCATTCCTGTGTTTTACAGCACCAGAAATAGTCAACTATGAGCCACTTGGACTGGAGGCAGACATGTGGTAAGATACAACCTGTTTTGTTTTTTTCCCCACTTTCTGAAGCTGTGCTTTAACCCGTCTAACAGTTTTTACTGATCTTTATTTATCCTCTCGTCTCTGCAGGAGCATTGGTGTCATCACGTATATTCTGTGAGTGAAGCTTGTAGTTTGTAAAAAAACAGAAACCACCTGATTCTTCAAAACGGGCTCTAAAGTAAAGTTTCTGACTGGTTACAGGTTGAGCGGTGCCTCGCCGTTTCTGGGCGAGACCAAACAAGAGACGCTGACCAACATCTCAGCTGTCAACTACGACTTCGATGAGGAGTATTTCAGCAACACCAGCGAGCTGGCGAAGGACTTCATACGCCGTTTGCTAGTAAAGGATCCTAAGTAAGAATATCTTTATGATTTTTATCCAATGCTTGTTGATGTCACAATTTCAGAAATGTATTAGCTATAGCTATGGCACATTGTTGTCGTCTGCTGTGATGAGCTTTTTTCTAGACTTGCAGAATTTTAACTTTTGCTTATTTACCTTGATCCAGTCTATCAGCGGTCGCTCAGCTGCAGTGGGAAGATAAAAAATTCTTAAATACGTAGTGTAATGATTGTAGAACATGCAGCACACTAAATCAACAAACGCGCATGGTGTGTGTGTATATATATATATATATATATATATATATATATATATATATATAGATAGATAGATAGATAGATAGATAGATAGATAGATAGATAGATAGATAGATAGATAGATAGATAGATAAAAAACAGTGCCCTGGTCTTCAGCATTTAACCAACACTAATGGATTTTCTTTTGCAGGAAAAGAATGACCATTGATGACAGTCTTGAGCACCCCTGGATTAAGGTTCGCAGTTTAAGTCTTTGTTTATATCTTTATAGATTAAACATTCAGTGAAGTGGGAAAAAATTGAAGAGCTCAACAAGTCCAAATATAAATATAACTTAAAATAATTTTAACATTCAGGTGAGATATTCAGCACTGAGCTTTCACATTAAAACATTCTTAGTATTTGCACGACCCAACTTGTTTCAGCTGAGAAGTGCTGAGAAATGTTTTCTTTGATTTTGCATCGTTGAGAATATTTTATGTTAACTTTTTGGTTGTTTAAAATAACTGCTGCAGGGAGGTCACTGTGCTTCTCTGTTGGTCTTCCTCCTAAAGCTGTCATTGGAGTTTAAAATTAAAAAATATAACTTACCAAATTCTGCGTATTAAAACTGAGTGTTCATGTGAAATTTCACATCTGATAATCAGAGGCCAGCTGAAAATTTGACACTTTTTACTCCCATCTTTTGGTTCTTGTCATCAAATTCTTGCTCGTTTTTCAGACCTGTACCTTTTTACCTCTTCAGGTCATTAAGAGGCGGAATGTACGCCAGGAGGACAGAGATCACAAGACTGAGCGCCGACGCCTGAAGACTACTCGTCTCAAGGAGTATACCATCAAGTCCCACTCCAGCATGCCTCCAAACAACACGTACGCCAACTTTGAGCGCTTCTCCCAGGTGCTCGAGGAGATTGCGGCAGCTGAGGAAGGCCTGAAGGAGTTGGAGCGCAACCAGCGGTCTTGCCGCGAGGATGTGGCAGCGCTGCTATCGATATATGAGGAGAAGGAGGGGTGGTACAAGGAAGAGAACCAGAGCATCTCTGGCGACCTGAACCACATTCGCCAAGAGCTGCAGCGCACGCAGACGCAGCGCAAGAAGTGCCAGGAGGACGCACGGGTCACTATGCAGTCGGCCAACATCCTCAAGCGCAAGTTCGGGCGCCTGGAGAACCGCTACGAGGTCCTGGCCGAGCAGGTGGCCTCCGAGGTCCGCTGGGTGGAGGAGCTGGTGAAGTCAATATCGGCAGAGAAGGACGGCCTCAGCTCTGGCAGCACGCCGTGAGCGGCGCTGACATCCAGCAGTGAGGGTTTCATCATCAAGCTTTAATCCTGCCCGTCATCTCCGCTTGTGCACCACACAGCAGAGTTTGAGAGGGTCAGTCGTCATCATAAGCTACGCCGCCGCTGTCGCCCATCAGAAAGGAAAAAAAATAAATAAATCTACTACTTTTATGTCACGTTTGAGAGAACAAGAAGCAGGGAGGCAACATGTGGAAGCCATTCCTCTTTGAAAAATCATTCCTGTGTCAATGAATTTATTTATATTTTTACTATTTTCATGTACTGTAATTCAGCTGTTTGCTTGTTTTGGGGTTGTTTTTGTTTTTTACACATAGAAATGAATTCATTTGTTTACTTGGTTATTATTATACCTGGTTATTATTTTAAAAACTGGTCTTAACTTCCTGTTGCTTTAAAAGCCTTCGCTATCCCATCATCTGTTCCTGCCTCAGGTCACATGAGAAAGCTTCACAATATTCGGTGTATAGTTTCAGGTTTGTGAGGCATTAGGTGGTCTTTATTTTTTCCCTTTTTACATTTCAAATGACTTTAAAATTCATATTTGGGAAGTGTAACTATAAATTATGCAAACCCTCAGCACAAAATAAAGTTTTAGGGCTTTATTTTAATGTCTGATTATTATTATTCTTTTAATTTTAGAAGTTTATTGAACATTTCTGGGAAAAATAAACTGATTACAGATCAAACAGAGGCAGTTTTTAGACTTTAGGGTTAGTTTTTTTGTGCACCTCAAAGACATTTTTAATGCAAAAGAAATCACCAGCAAAGTAGTGCAATAATTATTTTTAACCAGTTTTATTTCAATCAGAGACTTTGTGCAAATGTTGCAAACGTTATTTGTTATCTTTTCCTTTGTTTTGCTTAAAGTCAAAATAGTCTGGAAGAGAGTCTCTGTTTTAGCTGTAATTGGTATCAAATTACATGTTTTTTCCCAGTAAGTGTCCTAGGAAACAATTTGTAAGTTGTTCATGTTTCTTGGATGAAATGGAGCAGTGGGAAAACCAGATCTGGGAATGTATATACTTGTCTTTGCAGTGCCTGTAATCTGATTGACCTTATTGCCTCTGTGAGCACTCATCCGTCACCCAGTGAACATCATCTGCTCAGTGTCTTAAAACGCAGTGACTTTTGCACAAGCAGCCGTGTAAACCAAATAGTGTGCATGGAAACTTCGTACGTATGCTCTAAATCCCTGTGCACCTTAAATGCTCCATCGATGAGTTCCACATTCAGCCAACACATTCCACATGTACAGCATAGAAGGCATTGTTGTATAATCCGTAGTATTTTTCTGTAGAGCAATGTATCCATTTGCACTTATGTGAGTGTAGAGGAATTTTAATGTATTTTAATCTGTCTGTTGATGTAAGAAAGAGCTGTAAAACATCTGTCCAGACTCGTTTCAAGCAAATAAAACTGACACTTCAACCAAAGCTTACCTGTGTGTAGATTATTATTCATTTTATCAAGCTAGCACAACGACATGATGCACACAACATTACAGAAGTGAGTTAAATCGCTTAAAGTGAATATACTTTAAAAAAAAGTCTTTTTTCTCTTTTGAGAAACTTAAAAATTATGTCCATAATTATCTGGACTATGACAAATTAGGAAGTTTTGTCTCTGTCTCTGCCTTCAGCTTTGCATTTAATAACTGAAAATCATGCTGTGTTGGGCTGAAGTCAGGTGACTGGCTGTTGAAGAGTATCAGTGACCAACCAGGTTGCTGTGGGTTATCTATCTGTACTGGAAGGTTTAGCCCTGTACACTTCAGCATTCGAGCCATCATCAATAAACTCCAGCAGTCATACATGGCCATACTATAATACTGCCTCCACCATGTATGAAAGCTGTCTGAGCCCCTCTCTGTTTATGCTCCAGGAAAAACCATGAGATCTAGCTCAAAATTAATGCTATCCATCCCATGGACTAATCTCAAATCTCGTGGTGATAGAGCCTTCTCTGTGGCAGGTCCCAGACTTTGGAATAGTCTTCCCCTAAATATTACATCTGCACAAACACTTGATCAATTTAAATCACATTTTATGCCCTGGCTTTTAACACACTATGACCCAAGCATTTTGGTCTTATTTAATAGTCTTAGTTATTGTTTTAATTCTTTTATTGTCCTATCATTGCTTTATATTGTTATTATTGTTTTACATTGTTTCCTTTTAATGGTATTTTTATATTGTTAAGCACTTTGTGCAGCATCGTCTGTCTGGAAATGTGCTACATAAATAAATTTGACCTTAAATCAAATTTTGACCTAAAATCAAATTTCCTGTTCTCCAGTGTAGCCGGTGGGTTGCACCTTGTTGTAAGCACTCTGTATTTACATCTGTGAAGTCATCTTTTGATTGTAGACCTTAACGGTGATACTAATACCTCCTAAAGAAAGTTCTTGACTTTGTTAGGTGCTGGAAGACTGCTTTTGTTAACAGTGAAACAATTCTGTCATCATCCACTTTAGCCGTCTCCTGTGGTATTTCTGGTCTTTGCATTCCTGCCTTTTAAAAAATGAACCAGATGGTTGTTTTGGCCACTTTAAAGTTTTGCTGTCTCTCTCTGATAGGTTTATTTTAGCCCAATGATGACATAAACATTTCTTAGGCTCTCATATTGAGAGTTTGGGTGACTCCAGATCTCTTATGTACGGTGGCCCTTATGTGCTTAATTTGTCATGAAATAATCAGAGAACAAGTCTCACCTGGCCATTAAACAAACCACTTGTCTGTCAGTTGTCCAATTATTTATTTTGTTCACAAAGTGTCTATTTATTTGTCGTGAGGTTCGATAAACACAATCGCTTAAAAAAAAAAAGCGATAGTGTTTAGAGTAAGCGCACACGGAGCGCAGATCGCTCCGTGTGGGGGGCAGCCCCTCACAGTTATGCCGTTAACGTCATTTTAACGAGATTAACGCTGACAACACCAGTTTAAGCAAAAAAGTGAAAAAGACAAAGAATGAATTTTAGATAAAGAAATACACCCTAAATCTCAGTAAAGAAAAAAACACTACTGCTTTCTTACTGTTTTATTTGTATATTAATTATGACAACAATAAATAACAATAAATAACCTTGTAGTCAGTAAAACTTTCATAAGTCAGCACAACCGTTTGCTGATGGTGAACGTATCAAATTCTATCTTGAAGACAAGAGGCAATAATCTGCTTTGTAAACAGTGAGATTGTACCGCGTTTGTCGAATGTAATGATGATCATTTGTTCTCTTTGTCTACAAATGATACAAAAAAACCATTTAAAAACCATTTTGAAACAAATGGATAACTCGAGTCAGAACTGCTACGATCACTACAGCGAAATGACAAGCGGTGAGAGAAAGAACTGCTCATCTTTGTTGCTTTGGCTCACTTCTCATCTCAAAAATAAATGAAATCTGACCGTCTCAGCGTCTGTTAACATTTTTAACTATTTTAGGACATTTAGGGAAATTACTCCTGTGTATCAGAACTAAACGGCACTCCAGTTTTAGCTGTTTTTTGTTTGTTTTTTTGCTGTTCTACAGCGGCTCACAGTTTGTTTTAGAACAGATTTTATGGATGACTTTTAGGGCCCTTCATGGCCTTGCTCTAGGCTATATCTCTATCCTCTGAGCACCATATGCACCAGCATGCACCCGGGGTCCTTGGGCAAAGCCGCTAACCTTGCCTGAGGAAATCATGTCAGTAGAGTCAGCCACTTCCTTTAAACCCATTTTTATGGGAAGGCTTTTTTATATGAATTTCCTTTGAGATGTCTTTTTATCTCCCACAGTTCACAATCTCTGACATTTTTACTACAATTTATTGGTCTTGGAGTTTATTTTATTCTGTCTAACTGTCAAAATCTCACTGAGCTCACAGGTGTAATGTGAGTACTGAACATACTGGAAGATATGTACAGAAAATGAGCGCCATGTCAGTGCAGAGGAAGATATCGGAGCATGTGAAAGTCAACAGACTACGGAAAGATGCAGAGGAATTTTTCACCTTTGACATCACAAATCAAAGCATTTGATGCAAATGTTTAATGAATTTGATGTTTAATTAAAATTTGTGGCCAAAAAATGGTGAGTGTAGTGTATACAGTACACTACGATACTGTGCAGCACTGTGTGGACAAGCAGGGTACACCTTGGACAGGCTTCCTTAAAAAAATATTAAAAGAACACTTTGAAAACACATCAGATCTCAAAAGGAAAACAATCATGCTGGATATCTACACTGATATGGACTGGGTAATGTGTAGGAATGTAAGGATGCTACATCACTTGTGAAGAAAATGATGCAGCAGGCAAAATTTCATTGCCGTAACTGAAAAATGGTACTCAGTAGTTTGTTTGGCCCCCACATTCATGTTTGCATGACTGACATGCGGGGGATCTCCTCCCAAATCTGAACTATCACTGAGCTCCAGGACAGTCTGAGGTGCAGAAACACAATGTCTCAGAGGTGTTCTACTGGATTTTAGTTAGGCAAGCATGGGGGGCAGTCAATGGTGTCAATACTTTTATCCTCCAGGAACTCTCTGCACACTGATCCCCTGCAGCAGTGTAGAGTCTGATGAGGATTTCATCCGGATACCTAATGGCAGTCAGGATGTCATTGCTAAACCTGTAGAGGTCTGTGTGTCCCTCCATGGATATATCTCCCCAACCATCACTGACCCACCACCAAACCGCACATGCTGAACGATTTTACAGGCTTTCTACAATTTCCCCAGATCTGTGACATGTGCTCAGGGTGAACATGTTCTCATTTGTGAAAAACACAGGGCACAGGTGGATCTGCCAATTCTGCTAGTCTATGGCAAATGTCACTTGGGCTCCATGGAGCCAGGCAGCGAAGAAAGGGCCCATTAGAGCACGTCAGGATTCATGTTTGGATTTCTTCATGTTCTATTGTGAGTTTGATCCTTTGTTATATTTTTGAATCTCTGGTTTTGGTGCCTATTTGATTCCTGTCCCAGGTGAGAACTTTCAGGTTGTGTTTGTCCTTTTCTCTTCATTATTCTAAACTCGTGTGTTCCTTTTGTGTAACAAATGAGTTTTCTGGTGTCTGTGTTAAGTTGGGGCGAAAAATAAAGAGAAAAAAACCAAAACAGTTTTTTTGTCACCTGTAGGTCAGAATTTCAACTTATCAACTCAAACTTCTGAGAAAATAACTTTCAATAAGATAATATCCCAAATTTTGACTTATTGACAGCAAAACAAAAAAAATTGGTTTTCGGTAGCATAAATAAACTTTCATAGATTGTTGTCTCCTGTGTGTTGCTTTGAGTTTTACCTCCTCCCCAGTGATTACCTAGTTTCTCTGCACCTGTGTATCATTTCCCCAGCTGTCTCCACTTCCCTGATTACCCTGTGTGTATAAATAGTCCTTCCCCTGAGTCACCGTTATACTGTCTGTGTGTTTCTTATGTTGCCTGGTTTGCTGCAAAGAGTTGGATTTTTGTATGGTACCTTTTTGGATTAAGTATTTCAATGTAATAAAATTTTGCATTTTAATCCTTCAATATACAAAAGATGGCAAATATAGCCTTTTGCAGTTTAACTGGTGTTGAGTGATTAAGGGAAGCTTAAATATCCACCGCTGAGACTTGTAAACGTGAAACTATCAGGAGAAACGAGCCAGAGCAGCTGAGGTAAAACTGTAAAATCATCTGACAGCGAGTCGACTTTGAGTCCTTGGGTAATGGAAAGCTAAAACCCGGAAAAATTCTTGGCAGTGGTCTTAAAAAAACTGCAGTCAGTTCAACTCAGCGAGCTCTGCTCTCTTTTGTGACAGTGTTTAAAAATAGGCAGTTTAAAGATGAGCAGCACTTCCTCATTGTCTCTGCAGAGGTGAAGAGATCCTTGTTTTTCTTTACATTCACTAAGAGGAGGAATGTTACGCGTTTATGCATCTTTGAGGGAGTTGATGTGCGCGCAAAGCTTCAGTGCGGGTCCCAGTTTAAGGTTCATGGTGCTGACCAGGTGATCCTCTGTGAGAAGCAGCAGAGCCTGCCCATCTATTTCCTGGGAGCGAAACTCCTCGGCTACATCAGCACCACCTGATGGAAAGAGAATCGGAGTGAGAGGTTTCTGCCACCATGCTGTGTGGACCATGTTCATTTTTATGTGTAAATAAAATTAGGCATCGGGTTGGATTTAAACAAGATCATTTTGTTCTTAACATCTGTCAGCATCAATTTGATACGCATAACATACACTCACTGGCCACTTCATTAGATATACCTTGCTAGTAAATGTTTGAACCCAGTTTTTATCTCCTGAACTGCCTTAAGGTTGCCTCGACTGATTCAAGAAAGTGCTGGAAACATTTATCAGGGATTTTGGTCCATATTCATATGATAGCATCACACAGTTGCTGCACATAAAGGGATGGACATGGTCAGCAACAACAATAACAGCAGCCTGAATTGGAGCCCGGATCAATCCATACTTTATTCCAAATTCCCTACCATCTAAAGCGAGACTCAGGAAATTTTCAGTCTTATTGTCTAATATTGGTCATTCTGTGTGACCTATAGCCTCGTTTTCCAGTTCTTGGCTGATAGATGTAGCACCCAGTGTGGTATTCTGCTGCCGAAGCCCATCTCCTTCAGTTTCAATGTGCCAACAGTGCCAAATGTAAAGTAAATCACATTTTTTGCTCAATCTGATGCTCAGCTTGAACTTAAGCAGGTTGCTGAAGATATTTGTGCTAACGAGCAGTTGAACAGGTGTACCTAATGAAGTGGCTGGTGGGTGTACACTGTGTGCAGTCACCCTTAATCAACCAGCACATGTCCACATGAAACTTTCATGCCTGCAAATCATATTTAACCTGTCAAAAACTGCGAGAGAGAAGCAAAACTCACCTTAAAGCAAACCATCACACCAAACTACAAACCGACACAGACGTGCTGCGAGGTCAGAGGTCGTACTGTTAATGTTTGCCATTTCTTTAGCGATAAAAGCTGTACCTCAGGAGTGTGAAAAAACGCATTACCTGGCAGTGTGCTGACGTAGGAAAACACTTGCTCCACGTTCCACTGAGACGGACAGCCGACGTCTTCTTCTGTGTCTGAAACGATGATCGTTTCTATGGTCCTCTGCTCCCTCACCCTCTCTTGCGCTCTCTCAGCCTGTTTTCGAAGCCTGGTCGTCATGGGAACGGGAGGTTCTTCCTCCTCTTCCTCCTCCTCGTGATGCTCATCTTCCTCTCTCGGTGAACTGTGTTGGGTCTCTTTGGAGCCAAATGACCTGTGAGCCTGAGAAGCACAAAGACACAAAAATTCACAGTGTATTTCAGAGCTGGACTTCATACAGTAACAAACAGAAACCAGGTGTTAGACCGTGTCTCAGGTGAAGTTTAATTCTTACCAGTCTCAAATAAATTTTAGTTATAGCTCATTGTAAGTATTGACTTTAAGCTGCAAACCTCATGGTTCGAGCTCGGTAGAATGTTTTAAGCATCAAATAAACATTTAAATGTCTTTTTAGAAATATTTCCAACCTGTTTCCACCAGAAAAAAATGTATGCATTACCACCTCTGGAGTCTATCAGCCTTCAAAAATCCATTTTTGTTACACCTAACTGCAATAATCATCAGCCTGTAAGTCTGTTCTTCATATTTTTGAATGAAGAGTGATTTAAAACAGCATATAACAGGGCAACATGCTTGAGATTTCTGCAGCATTAACATATATTTTTGCATGAGTCATTTTAATGTTTGTTTCCAGAGCTGATAGACATCTAAGAATCTGGCCACCTGCAAAGCCCATTCGGCTGTTTTCATTAGAGATCCCCATCTGCCAGCTGACCCGATCACCCCCGATATTCTGTCCAACATGCTGGTTTGTTTACGAATGTGAAGCTGTGGATCGTTTTGTGTCTGCAGTGTGTTTGTGTTGAAAAGAAGTTACAAAAGAGATGACCAAGATGACATATGTTTTTCTTTTTTTCTTTTTGGATTGCGAGAATAAGTTGACAAGATGCAGACGATGTCGTTTTTACTAACTGTCACCTCACAGCAAAGAGAGGCAAACCCAACACAACTACCAATAAAGTCCTTCTGGTAGAAAAGTGCATTTAGTAAAACCTCCAAAGCTGTTGTTCTTTAAACAAACAGGCTTGCCTTTGTTTGTCATGTGAACATAGTTAGTCATTTACTGTTTGCCAAACCTGCACACAAACACTTAACTGATGAGTGTTTCAGGAAAGCCAGGGGCGTAATTTCCAGGGGGGTTAGGGGGGGTATGATAATGACAATAATCAGACCCAGCCAATATAACCCCCCCCAATAAAATTAGGAATTATCTTGCATAAATAGGCTGTTGATTTTCTTTACTCATTTCTGTTATTACCAGCAAAATAGTTGCATGTTTCTGGGAATTTACCCAGATTTATTTATTTATTTAGACAGAGATCCTGACCCCCCAATGTTCAGCACAAAGTTACACCCATGAGGAAAGCTGCAGAAAGCTGGATATATGTCGTTTTAACCCTAGAACATTAACGTGGAGTTTTAGTGACTGCACAGCTCCAAACCTCCTCTGATTAACATCAGGATAAAAACTGTTCATGTCATCCATTTCAATGGCTGAGCAGCTCCTGCAGGTAACCCAGTTTTTTTTTTTTGTCCATACAGTTTATACATGCATGCATCAGGCCGACGATACTACTGACCTGCATCACGAAGTGCTCTCTGGAGGCTCCGTTGACTCGGCTGGGGGGTCGTCCTCTCCTTCCCACGGGCCTGTGAACCAGGCGACCTGCACGCAGCACCGTGATACGCTTGGTGCAGCTCACACTGAACCTGAACAAAAAGAGCCGTGAAATGTTAGATTAACCCTTAGAGGATCCTGGGGACGTGTTGGGCCATTCCATTTTTTTAATGGTAATTTTGGCGGTGCTGATATTAATTTTATCCTCAGGCCAAAAAATGCCCCATTGAAAATCATTGAAAATACAACTTTTGATCCCACATTTATCTTGGTATAAAGTAAATTTATCATTTTTATATTTGTCCACCAGGTGGCGCTAGTTTTTTTAATTATTTTTTTTACCATTCACAGAACGCAGAAAGATTTCATACTTTTTTCTGTTTTCTGCAAAAGTGCCTTGCTGCTGAAATGATAAGTGTGTGTCCTACTGATGTTGGATGATGGTGTGTGTGTGTGTGCATGTGTGTGCGATGTCCACCTTCAAGTCTGTTCTCTTAGAAGGCCACACTCGGTCTTATGAACTAATTCGATAACAGTGAATGATGAGTACCCTTTCAGAGCTTCAACAATATCTCAGCAGCAGGAACCAAAACAAAATTGGACTTTATTTTGGTTCTCACTCAAGTAGTTTATGCATCTGCACGGCAGCCACAGTTAGAAGTATAAGCAGTAGTGCAGGAGAAGTCATTTTGGAGATGGCAAGACTTTACAGCACACACAGGCTCTGGAAGTGATCGTGAACCATGAGAGTTAAGATGGCGTCATCCTCCTCTGAGGACTCTGAGGCTGACATGGAGGAGGCCTCAGAGGTAGAAATGGACCAGCTGGAGTCCAGCTCTGACTCATTTGAAGGTGAGAGTGGAAAGGAGGTGGTTGAAGCAGTGACAGGATAGACTCCTCAATCTCTCCTCCATCTTGATCAACCCCATATTTTGGTCCCCCACAAAGACTGCAACGCTCTGCTACGCCCCAGCAGCCAGAGGTTTGATCCCTGGACCTACACACTATCCCACCAGCTATGCACTGCTGCTGGATGCAATCCTGCAGCAAACTGTGGCCCTGACAAACCTGCATGGAAAACACTCAGTGGCTTATGTGGACTCATGTAAAGGCAGTGTGACTTTTGCACAGATGGAAAGAGAAAAGCTGGCAGTCTCGATATCAGCTGGAGTCCCTCGTCTTTAAAGGGTTAAAACCCAAAAACTATAATTAATTTTTGATATTTATATTTCAGGCTGATGTAGTTTAAAAGGCTGAATCATTTAAAGTGGAAAAATATTATGTAGTAATATTTTTACAGCAGTTTATGGGAATTTTTGTCCTTAGGGTAAAAAGAGTGAGGATTTTTAAGGGTCATTTAAGAGTAAATAAATGCTCTAAGGAGCTTGGAAGGAAATGCGTCTGGACTTCTTTCGGTTTTTTGAAAACTATGATGACCTGGATGACAGATAACCTTCACAGATGGTTAATAAGTGCATTCATCCCTAATGTTATTATATCACATCATCCTTGAAGTCTGGGAAAGGTAACATCGGGAGATCGGGTAACATGGAGACTCAGGGGGAAACCTGGGAGTGATTATCTACTCGCGTCAGCGGGGCTGCAGATGTCAGATGATGTAATTCAACTTTACTGACACAGACTGTAATTTTCTGTAGTTTCTGTGGAAGAAAAAAGTGCTTTGTTGTTAAAGCCGACAGTTCGTGAGTGTTGCTCATGTTTTCCACAGACTCTAAGACAGTGTGGTGAACCTCAGCCGAATGACACACGCCAACTCTGAAAACAACAAAATAAAAAGATTCAAAATAATGAATCATCATTGTGCTCAGGGACAAAGATCAACTTTTCATAACAAACCATAAAATATTAAAATTTACACAGACTTTGTATTATGCATCGGCCCTGTGTTGTGAAAGGCTGATTCTTGGATTTTTCTTGCCATCATAAATTCTTGTTTTGTATTTCTTTTTAACGCACCCCTTGTGTTCCTCTTGTGAGTGCTTCTTCCAGCGTACTTCCTGTTTTATTTTGAAGGTGAGATCCTCATGTGGTTTTCCACTACTACTACTTCCTTTTACTTCCCATCTTTGCTCTTTTAATTTCTGATTTAGGTTACCTGTTCCCTAAGTCTGCATGTCTTAACCCCTTTTTTATTTCATAGTTTGCAAGTGCCCAATGCATCTGCTCCATCTCTTCACATTATTTTCTCCCATCGCTGATGGGAGAGGAGGAGGTGAGGAAGAGACATGAGAACAAATGAGCTGAGGGAGCAGGCACTTAGAAAATTGAGTCATCCTCACAAATGTCACACCTCATTTTAAAGTGATGCCAATGAAATGTGTCATTTTTGTTCTAGCAGACCCACAGCTGGATTTTATGACATCAGACATAACTGTGCTCATCACAATTTTTAAAAAAATAAATAAATAAATAACTAGAATTACTTTAGTTTAAAACATGGTCCTTTTTTGTGCAGGGCAGAAACTTTGATCATGTTAAATAACATGAAAAAAGGATGACTTGTTTAAAAAGAGTCCTCCTCCCACTATGACTTGTATATTCCAGCTGTTTGTCACAACTCTTTAATATGCTAAAGGTAAATAAATGCATCCACAATGGACACGGATGTGCATACTCAATTATAGCTAAAGCCTCCACTCTCCTCAGTCCTCCTGATATATTTTAGGAATTGAGATTTCCTTCAACATGGTGAACTGAGATTGATTTCATGGTCACGGGCAGCAGGATGGAGGTGATGAAGCGCCTGTTTTTTCATGCTGGAGGACCACTGAGCTTACGTGATGGTGAGGTGTCTGCCTTCAGGTACAAAAATTGGTCTGATTTTAGTGAAAGTCACACACGATGACCATAATGATGGGTCTTTGCCTGAGCTGTGCTCACGTTGCTCATATTGGTCGTTTTACTGCCACTTTTCCATTCTGCACTTCCCAGATTACAATAACCTGTGAGTTGTGATGCATCATGAACCAAAGGAGCTACTAGATGATTAAGGTTTTGTTTTTGTTTTGTTGTTTTTTTTTGTTTCAGCTGCTTCAGTGTCATTCTTTATGTTGGCGATTGAACTGTCTTTTGGCCTGGTTGTCTGTGTTGGTTATAGGTTAAAACCCCTTCTTTTTTTTTCTTTTTTTTGTGGCAGCAGTTTTTAGCATATTTTTATAAGTTTTCCCAGCAGAACTCTCACCTGGATCTCATGTTGTTAGTCTGAACGTCAGATATATCATCCAGTCATCCCCACAAAAGGTTCCCAGGGTTAAGGTAATTTGTTTTTGTTTGTTTTTTAAAACAGCACTGTAGCCTAACAGAACCAAAACATTAATTGTTTTGGAGCTATTTTCATCAGTGGATTAATTCCTATTTCAGTCCCTGCTGAGTATTTACTGTATGATGTACACTCACATAGCACATATATTTGTGCTAACTGGTCGTTAGCACAAATATTTAATCAGCCTATCACACTGCAGAATGGCCAGACTGTTTCAAGTTGATAGCAAGGCAACAACTCAGATAGCCATTAACAACGCATTATAACCAAGGTATGCAGACGTAAAACCTTGAATCAGATGGGCTACAGTAGCAGGAGACCACAGTGGATACCACAGTGGATGCCACTCCTGTCAGCTAAGAACAAGACACTAAGGCTCTAGTTCACAGGAGCTCACCAAAACTTGCAATAGATGATTTTAAAACTATTGCTCGTTCTTGATTTTCTTGGTACACTTTGGGCCTCTTGTACCGACTGAGCACCATTAAAACACCACAGCCTACCTGAGCTGCGGACTATGTCTATCCCATTATGACTATAGTGTAACAATCTAATAATAGCTTCTTTCAGCAAGATAACAACAAAACCGCAAAGCTCAAATCATCTCAAACTGGTTTCTTTAACATGACAATGACTTCACTGTAAATGCCCTCCACAGTCACCAAATCTCAGTCTAGTAGAGCACCTTTGAGATGTGGTGCAATAAGCAAAGCTTATGAGCTTATGGCTGATGAGCGTCTCGTAATAACCTACAGTTTGTTCATGTTAACAGAGTGAATCACTGAAACTATGTTTCTTTTGTAATAAATAATTACACTAGAGGACAAAACTTAGTACGCTGTGTAAATGTTTTATTTACCTTCTGACACACGACATGGAGCAGAAGCGTTTGGAGCGCAGAAATGTGCGAGCGTAGCCGCTGCTTCCACAGTATTCACACTGCAACACGTCTGGCACACTCTCCCCGAGCTCTGCAACTTCAGAGGACCAGCTGTTAGTCATGCATGTTCACACACACACACACACACACACACACACACACACACACACACACACACACACACACACACACACACACACACACCTTCTCCTGTAGGGCCATCATTTTCCATCTCAGAGTCAGATGAATCTGACTGGTCAGCATCCAGAGGACTGTCGTCTGCTGCGTCCCCATTGGTCGGTACGTCCTGGGGTTCTGGAAGGGAAGCCTGCTGCTCCGATAACAGTGATGACTGACTCACCTGCATTGAATAGCACATTCAAAAATTGAAAACCTTACACCAATTTTTTTAACCCAAATGGCAGAAAAAAAGAAAAAAAAAGAAAAAAGTTTTAATTCATTGAAACAAGCTTTCATACAACTAACGTCCTGCACAACGATAACACTGCATGGTGACAGATTACAAGTTGGCACTGACCAGATCCTCTCACTATAGTCCTAACTAGTTGCATCAAGCTTCCTTGTAAAAAGACACCTTCTGCATAAATGAGCCATGCCAGCAGCTTTGATAAAGTGACAGACATCATTTGTTGACTGTAGAGCATCACCAGTGTTATAATGTAAAGACAGTGATGCACTGACATATTTCATTTGTCATATTTACATATGTTTATAATATTTAAATTAGACATTTACTTAAGTTTTAAATGCCCGGAAAAGTTTTATTCCACCTTCCTCTCCTCACCTGCTCCAGAAATATTTTAATTTTGTTTATACACACATAATTAAATAATTGATTAAAGCTGATTTTAAGTGCTTTTGTAGTGCTTCCCCATAATCAGCAGTGAACTTTCTGCAAAGGGCACCTCCACATACCGGGAACGGCTCCAGGCCCTCTTTGATGACAAAGCCCTCCACGAGGTGTGTGAGGACGTGGGTTGACCTCTTGGGGCTTCCCGGGAGGCTTGCAGGGGCAGAAGGAGGCTGGCTGGGGACTTTTGCTGAAGCAGGGAGGAGGGGAGGAGGTAAAGGAGAAGGTGGTGGAGGAGGAGGGTTGTTGGTGCCACTGTTGCCACTATTGTCAGTGGTCGTGAGCTGGGAGGACTCCTCCACTGGAGGACTCCGCCAGTGGCTGGGGGTGATGGAGGATGAACCCGTCACTGCTACACAATAAAAAGCATAAAGAGTGAGGGGTGAGGGGGGGTCTCACGGAGGCAGGTTATCCTGTTAACTGAATAATTCTGTACCTGAACCATCTTGCTTGGGTGGTGTAGCGGTCCCGTCTTGTTCTGAACTTGGAGGATCTTTCCTCTCCTCTGAGCTCAGACTGTTCACGTTGCACTTTTGCCCCAACTGAAAATCAAACCAAAACAAAACCTCATTCAAACCAACTCATAATCTACTCAGGAGCTCTTCAAAGCAGGACATGCTGACTCACGGGTGGAGTTTCGTTGTGTTTGACTGGATGCACTTTCAGATCAACAGCCACCGTCTGAGGAGGTGGCAGGTTCTGGTAGGGCATCTGGACCAGAGCCTCCGCCACAGGCAGTTCCCGCTCCGTTAGCAGTACCTGTCCTGACTGGACAGCCAAAGCCCGGACTGAGTGCAGGGACACCCTGTGAAGGGAGGCCGGGGGGTTCTGGGGCAGCCTGGGGAGAATGAGAGGAGGAGGAGGAGGCGGAGGCTGCTGGCTCTGTGGGAATGAGGTCCGACGCTGTGGCGCAGCCACCAGAGGAGGTGGCTGAGGCTGAACGGCAGCAGCTGGGACTGAAGTCTGAGGTGATGATGCAAGCACGCTGGTGACTAATGGGGAGGAAGAAGAAGACAGGGCTTGGGGCTCGTTTCGTAGTTGTGAGTGGGTGCTGGAGGCGGTTAGTCTTTTAACCGACAGAGGAAGAGGATTGGAGTGGGTATCTCGGGGTGCTACTCTGAGGGCAATTGGATGCAGCTGTCTGCTGCTGGGAGCCCCTCCTGTGGCCTGCTGGACGATGAGCTGGTGGTGCGCCACCTGCTGGCCTACTGGACAGGACAACTGCTGCTTGACTAGAGTGTGGGTTTGCACTGGAGGGTAGGCTGCAGAGGGAGCATGAGGAACATAATAACCAGCAGGTGAGCTGTCACTAAAAACTTAACCTGACAAAAGAAGCAAACACCTGCATTACATGAACATCAGTATGCTTGCTGCATGGCTTGTATCAAACCAAAACCAAGTGTCCACCCTAAGTTTGTCTCTGGCCTCTTACACTTGCAGTTATCTCAAACCGTGGAAGACACAAACTCACCTGGGGTTATAATCTGGGATCCTGACACCAACGGGGTGGCATCAGATGGCGCTGTTTCTGTTGAGCCATCAGTCACTTGGGTGCTCTTCAGCCCACAGACTGGAGTCTTGGACAAAGAGGTGGCTGCAGGCAGGGCCTGGGACTCGGTGGAAGGCTTTAAGATGACGCTGTGGGCTGTAGCCAGAGCTCCCGGCAAATGGGTACGCAGAGCCAGATTCTGCAGCGAATATTAGAGGTTGACAGTTAGTCTTCGCAGTTATTAAAAGTTTCTGGTCATGGAGTAAAGAGCTAGTGCTGTATCTTGTCCTAACACACTGACATCACGTAAATAAATACAGAAATAGTGGACCTATTCTGCTGTTCCTTATATTATGATCTAAATAATGTATGCAATGTTGAAAAAAAAAAGAAAAACACAACCCGCTTTGCTCTTTATGATGTCAAAGAGGGGAGGGAGGGATATCCTTAATGATGAGATCAAGAGGGGCAGCAAATCAGAAGAAAGTAACCTTAAAGCTGTGAGGTGCAAACCTTTATCAGTACCTGGCTCACAGGGAGGGTGGAGAGCATCACCCAGGCCCAGTATGAAGCAAATAAGGACTATTTTTGAACTAAATCCAGCAAAGCTACTGCAAAAGAGTCCAAGAACAATAACATGGAGCCTGAAATGAGCGTAATAGGTCCACTGTATGTTCTGTAACAGCCTGAGGCACATAATTGTGCAGCGCTGTGGCATGATTGTACCTGAGAGGAGGTAGGTAATGAGGAGCAGGAGGTCACAGTGGGGAGGTCTGACTGAATTGCAGCTACTGTGGCTGCAGGAGTTAGAATCAGCTGGCAAGGATAGAAGCAACAGGGAAGCTCAGACGCCACGTTGGTTAAAAATCAGCCAGAAAAAGTTGCTCATGCAGTCAAAATGGCAACACAGTAAAGCAGCATGAATGCAGCTCGAGATCAAAGATGAAAAGGTTTCTACCATCTGAGTTCGAAGGTACATCTGAGCTTGGTTACAGCTGGCAGGTCTGTTTCCTAGAAGCATGGCCTGCTGAGATATTGTGGCTGCGCTGGCAGTGGATGTCTGAGTTCGACCAATCAGCCTTGCGGTCACTGGAGATGCTGGTAAAGTTATCTGGATGAGGGGCGGCATGATGAAAGCTGTGACAAAAACTAAATATGCTCAGGTGTGTATTTGTGCTCAGAGTGAGAACACACTTAAGCGCTTACCGAGTTTTGGGAAACACCCGCAGCCTGAACCAAACTGCCTGTAGAAGAAGAAGGTGACCTCTGACAGACTGAAGCCTGAAAAGCAGTGAGAACACGTTTTACTTTCCACTCTTGATCCTCACACAGACACACAGCACATAGACAGACACCACCCGACCTGCTGGATGGCGGCCAGACTCTGCAGATGTGCGGGATGCTGGTGCTGCTGCAGGGCTGCTGTCTGCAGCATGAAGTGCTGCTGCTGGGCTGCGTACATCTGATGCAAGTACTGGGCCGCCATACTCTGAGGTCTGTGCATGGCATGCTGGATCACCTGTTGGATCACACGATACATTACAAGGCTATTCATCTACTTTAACAACAAAATCTAATCACCTGTTCAAATACACTATATTGCCAAATGTATTCACCCGTCTGCCTTCACACACATATGAACTTTAGTGACTCCCATTCTAAATCTATAGGGTTTATTATGATGGGAATTTTTGGCGATTTTTCCTGAAATGTAGTTGTGAGGTCAGACACTAATGCTGGACAGTCAGATTGCCAGAAGGAGAAGACTTCTCCACTGCTTTAGAGTCCAGTGGTGGCGTGCTTTACACCACCACATAAGACACTTTGTATTGTGCTTGGTGATGTAAGACTTGAATGCAGCTGCCATGGAAACCCATTCAATGAAACTCTCTACACACTGCTATTGAGCTGCTCTGAAGGCCGCATGAAGTTTGTGGCCTTCAGATTTTACTGAAGGTCACAAACTTTGTTATAATACCACTAACGGTTGAGTGTGGAATATTTAGTGATGAGGAAATTTCATGAGCGGACTGGAGCTACCTGATCTTGCACAAATGTTTGTAGAAGTAGTCTGGATGCCAGGTGTTGGATTTTATACACCTGTGGCCATGAAAGTGATTAGAACAGGTGAATTCAATGATTTGAATGGGTGAGTGAATATTTTTGACAATATAGTGTATATACTATGATGCATAATTACTGCTATTGTTTATTCTCTGGACTGTCTCGTAAAAGTAATACCTGATAGCTTGACAAACGACAGTCAAAAGACAATTAATATTCAGTATATCAATATGATAAATGCATACTGAGGTTAGTGGTACTGTTCATTACTTGGATCACCTTTAAATCAAGTCCTCTGTGTGCACTTTACAGAAATACTAGGTACTGCCTACAACGTTGACTGTGTGTTTTAAAAATTAAACAGTTATAGGTATTTTCCACAGCTTGGACTTTTTGCCTGTCAAGCACACCGTGCGTAGGGACTGTAAGCAGCTTCCTGTCTATTACCCCGACTCTTTACCTGTGAAGTGAAACTAAGACTTTCTAAACGAGCCACACACATATCGGTCGCAGGTGCAGTCTATTACCTGGACTGCTTGTCTGTCTGGTGGGATGATGCTGAGGGAAGTAGAGGGCGGCTGGGCGCTGGAACTGGGTGTTGCCATGGTGACGACAGATGATGATGATGTAGTGGTTACCGCCTGTCTGTCTCCTGGGCTCCGTCTGTCCATGTCCCAGATTACACACAGAATCAATATCAGGAAATCTGTGGAGATAAAAACAAAAAAAGGACATGCATTAACATGTGCAACTTTCTCTGATTCATGTGTAAATGCTTTCAGTTAAGATGCTTTCAGTCCAGGCAAAAAAAACCCTAACAGACAGGAGCTGGTGTAGAAAAATCATTTTCTATGTGAAAATATTCCCACTATTTTCAGGTTTCTTCCTGTTAAAAGGGAGTTTTTCCTTCCCACTGTTGCAAAGTGCTTGCTTTGACAGGTTGCTTGTTTTTTGTTGTATTTATTTATTCTTTTTTTGTTTTGTTTTGTTTTAAATACTGTTGTGTTTTTACCTTATAGCACCAGCGCTTTGAGGTGACTGTTCAGGGTGCGGGACTAGAAAATAAGCCTGAATTGAATATATTTTAATGTGTCAAAACTGAACCCTTCCCTCTTGTCTTTATTTTTTTATGACTTGCAGTGGAGTGACAGGTTTTAAATGACTCCACTTTCTTTTAAGAAAGTCAAATATAATTTTAAATCATTTATGGCAGTTTTACTTCAAGAAACATTTTAATTAAATTAAAAAAAACCTCACACAAATAATAGATGTCATAGATACCCTACCTCACAGGGAGCTTTGATCTTCTTGAATTAAAAATGAAATAGAATAAAATAAAACCAGGTGAACAAAACTAAACTTGGACTTTTGAAATAGAAACATATAATTCTGACACTTATTAAATTAGGTGAATTTACAATAACAGAACAATAGAGTTGATAACAGTAATATTTAACATTATCACCAAGAGCCCCTGAACCTGCGTTTAAATAGAAATACTTCACATAATTAAGTTTTTAAAATCTTGTGTGAGGTGGGGTGGCACGCACACCTCTGTAATAATTTAAGAGCATTTTAACAACAACAACAACAATAATATTAATAATAATACAGTAGCGTGGGTTGGATAAATCACGCCTGTAGCCGCAGAATATTGATTATTTTTTCCTGATTGATCTTCGCTGTAGATTAGTAAACGCGTGCAGGATTTCCTCGACAAAAACCCTGAACCATCGCATAATCCTGATATTTAATGTCCAGTCTGTGAACCTTCACAGACTACATCCAGCACATCTGGATGACACCCCCCCGCCGCTCTGCCCCTCACCGCTCACACTGCGCATTATGCATGCACAACCATCCACCTCTTGTCGGCGATACTTGCCTGGTTTTGGCAGACATGGGCCATCAGGAGCTGACCATATCCCGACACACTGTCCCAGTCATGAAGCCCTCTGATGCGTCAGCGCTGCTTAAAATGGTGATTTAAAAAAAAATCATGCGGTGTGCTGCGAAGCAGGCAGCATATGATGATAAATAAAAAAAAGCTTCGGCACAGCACCGCTCGCAGTGCGGGAGGACCCTCCACAGCCACAGAGGAGAGAAGAGGCGATGTCTGATGATCAATCGCTTTTTGTTTTAGAATGAATGAATTTAAATTGTAGGCTCGTGATAAGATGTGTTGTCCCCCTGTTTATCACTAATATCGCTGTCATGTCACATGACCACGTGGTCTCATGAATTCATTGTTCTGTCACTCAGTAATATATGATGTTCAGATGAGTATGTGCTGCAAATTCGTGTCCTGTGAGTAAAACAAAGTCAGTTTTCTTCTTTTTAAGTGGAGTTGGCTCACTTTTTACTTTTTTAATGAAGACAAGCGGTCATGGTCCTTTGTCTGGGGACAAAGGTTCGCGTTCTCTGGATGTTGTATTTTTCTTTTTTAAGCTTGATTTCGCTGCATTTGAGTCCTAGTTTATTGTTTGGTTTCTCGTGTTATTTGTCACTCCTCCCTCCAGTCCTCCGTATCTGTTGTTTCATCATTTGAGTCTTGTATTTTAAAATTGCTTGAAAGCTATATATTCGTAGTAGGTTCTTGCTTTATTAGTTGAAGAATTGTTACCAGCTGACGAACATGAACATTTCTCTGGACTGTACAAGTCTAACAACCTTGAAAGACTGACATGTTATAATAAGTTATAATATGTCAGTCTTTAAGAGCACAGACTGAAGATACAATTATCTCAGTTCAGTTTTTCAGACATGGTGAAGTGAAACGTTTAAACTTTGAGGAGGTAAAAACAAAACAAAACAAAACAAAACAAAACAACAAAACAAACTATGACTAAATCTCCTGACAGAGGACATCGCCAATTTCAAATCCCCAGGATCAAAGAGGATGCTAACACACATGCGCAGAGCAAAAATGGCAGATCTCACTTGTTTCTGGTCCATTTTTCTATCCTGCAAAAGTCATTGAGAAAAAACTGCAGAGCTTTTGAAAGCTTGAAAATAAGAAAGGAGGCAACTGGACTTTTTGGGGTTTGCAAAGGTGTTTCGCCTCTCACCCAAGAGGCTTCTTCACGTTTTGCAGGAGGTTTTTTCCTGGTAAGAATGGAGGTTTTCCTTCCCACTGTCGCCAAGTGCTTACTAGGCGGTCATCTGTCTCTTGGGGTCTTTATAGGGTCTTTAAAGCCCCTTGAGGCGACTGTTATTGTGAATTGGCGCTATATGAATAAAACGGAACTGAATAAAAAACAAATTGTGGAGTCTCACCATCCGTATTCTTCAGTCCTGTCATCTTTGTCAAAGTAGCTTCATTTCCTGTAATGACTGACCCCCTCCCCCAGGACCCAAAATCATCCCGGAACTCAATATAACTGAACAAGCTATTCAACCCAGCTTTTTTAAGAAATCCCAAGCTCAGTTTCAGGGAGTTCGTGAACCCGACCTCCAGTCTACATATGTAGGCCTACTGATGTGTACCCACATGCGTGAAAGAAGCATACTACTAATAATGACACACACCCTCGGAGGTTGGTGCAAATCGTGGCTCACACAGAGACGTCACGGTTTTTCCCAAACTTTATCTGTATTTAGTAAAGATTACTTTGTTATGGTTAGGATATTTAAAATAAAATCAAGTTCACTTTGTTACAAACAGAGGGTGATTTGGGTTAAAATAAATATCCTTTTAAAGCTCCGTTTTACACGGTTGCTATGGTGACGACTCCCGTAATACTGTGTTGGGAGGAGACACGAAATTTACGTCCTACTGAAATACAGTCAGGCTACTTATACACCTAGAAATGTGATATTTTGCGTCAGAATAGAGTTTATTTTACTGTGATTAGATTTGGTCACGGCCGGCTCTCATACCGTGACTAAATCTCAAACTCAGTGAGAGACAAAAATGATGCGAAACTTTATGCTGATTTCATACAACCTTTGCTAACAAGATTAAAGAAAAGCTCAAGTTAGCTCTTATATTATAATCTTGTCATAGCCTACGTCTCCTTTTTTGCTTTATCCGCATAAGATTTAAAGATTTTTATCTTCTGTTTTTGTCTTTTGTCTGAAAAAACGACTGAGCGTCCATCAGCTGGCACATTTTGAGCTACAGCTACTCTACAGCCTTCCAGAAAGCCGGGCTATAGAGACGAGTCTGCAAACTTTTGAAAACGAGAATGAACCATGTTCTCCTTCACCACATCCACATCTGTGTGCTTCCTCGTTTCCTCCTGCCTGACAGCTCCACATATTCAGCATCGTTTGTCTAATATATCCACTATGCTTCTGCACATCCACAAACCATCTCAGCCTTAGCTCTTTGACTTTGACTTTGTCTCCAGACTGCTCCACCTGAGCCGTCCCTCTGATGTACTCCTTTCTAGTCCTGTCACTCCCAGTGAAAAGCTTAAAATCTTCATCTCTGCATCCTGTCTTTGTCAGTGCTACAATCTCCAAACCAGACATCATAGCAGTTCTCACGTTCATCTTGCAAACCCTTTCTTCTGTCACAAATCAACCCTGACACTTGACGTTCCTCTGCTCTCCAGAGCATACCTCCACCTTTCCAAGCTCTCTTCCACCTGCTCCCTACTCTCACTACAGATCACAAACACATTTCACAGAAACTACCATCAACCTGTCATCAGCATCAGAAACAAGAAGGGGCTCCAACCTGATCCCTGATGTAGCCCCACCCTTGTCAGGCCTGATAGGCGAGCAAAACTAGTGAACTCAAAAGCAAAACCAAGAGCGACCGTCCTAGACTTTTTTCATAAAGACTTATTTCACACAAAAAGGAATTCAGGCAATAGAAGACTTTCACAGAACTCTGGGGGAATGCACAGGTCTGATGAGGCACAGCCAGGTGGTCCTACTGGCTGAGGAGCGAGAAATCCAGAACTCCGCCCCAGGAGGGTGGATTATTTCTCCCCAACCCGGAGAGAGCGCATGAACCGGATCTTGACAGCCCTAACCTTGAACTCATCTGTCACTCCTACTGCATACCTCATACATGCCCTTATACGTGTATTATGAGGAACAACTTTGAAAGAAAATACAAAAAAAACCCAACCCTCCCCCAATAATTGTCCCCAGTCTGTTTGTAAATATAGTAAACATCTAAGTTGAATTAAAAGAATATTCTATATTTAAAAGAAGATAAAACATTTCACGTTATTTTAAGCTCCTCCCCCTTCTTCTTTTTTTTTTTTAATCACAGCAGCTAACTCGTTTCTAAAATTTGATTTTTATTTTTTTCAGTATATTTTTTTTGTCACCGGTCAATTTTGTTGTTCTTTCCAAACCAATGCGCTTGAATGCGCGACATGTCTCGAGGGTCTTTCCTTTCCGAGCTTAGATGTTTGAACACGAATGCAGCACTTACCTACATAAAAGGCTTGAGTTGGTACAGTCCAGTGATGCCAAAAGTTATATTTGACGTTTCAGAGTTTTTGACCGTATCCCACTGGTTTGTTATAATCGCTAAATAATAAATCAATGTGAAATTGTGTGTTTTTGTGTTTTAACAAGATACAATTCAGGATGGAACGAATATACCAAGTTATACGCTCCCCCTGTTACATTCCGCTAATGGACTGGCCCGTGGTTAGGCCTTTGCAGTGGGGAGTTGTTTGGCGGACTCCGCAAGTTTTTCTATACTTTACCTGTTATTTTTGTTTGTCTAAAGAAGGGCAAATACTCAGCTTTTGGCATCACTTGCTTCGTTATTCATTTGGTTTGTCGACGGACCGTAAAAATTATCAGTTTAGGGCGTGGTACCGGGACAAAGTAGGAAGCAAGGTAGATAGGAAGGACGATATCGTTGAGTCGGACTGTCCACGGCTGAGCTTATGATGCCGACGTTGCGGGACGGCACCATGTCCCACCCCGGCGAGAATTCCCACCAAGTCCGGGTGAAAGCTTACTACAAAGGGTAAGAAATAACCATGTCTTTTAGTATTTAATGTATCCAATTGGGAATAACTTACTAGCACCAGTTGGAAAGACTGCTAATAAGCTGGCTAACACTAGCTCGGTCAGCTAACGGCTGGCTAATGTTGGGAACCACCGGGTTTCGGTAAACTTGGGCAGACGGACAGGTGACACTGTCCAGGCGCTCCGCCTGCGAAAAGCCAGTCTCGGTGGTATCTGAGAAATGTTTCAGCTACACAGCGAAGTTGTCATATGGTTTAAATTAGTTAAATCTGTCTCAGCTTGAAAGCTTTGGAGCTAGTCTCTCAGCAGCGGGCTAACAGTTGCTATCTAAGTTGATAAGGATTTGGCGTCTTGTTATTGATCGTCTTTACGTTTATTTTCTCCTATCTCTGGCAGCACAACATGTCCTAAAATACCGCTGTTGTGTCACTTAGGGAGGCACAATGTGATAGCAGGATATCCTAACAATTGTTGAGCTTTCACAATAACTGAGGAGCTTTGAAAATCCAAATTAAGTAGTGATGTTCATGCCTTTCCAGGTAGACAATGTAATGTAGACCTATTATTTTCAGCCTCTGTTATCCAGTACTTACGTGGTATTAGTTACAACAACGAAACCATGTACCACAATTATATGTAGATATGATGAGCTCATTATAAATACTTGTTTCACTCATAGTAGTAAACTTAAGGAAAAAAGTCATTAAATCTAAAGATTTGTTTTTTATTTTGTTTCAAAAAAAATATCAAGCTGTAATCAGGTCACATACAGTAAAGGACATATGAGCTGGCAGTGGGAAATCTTTTGGTTTACAATTCTGCTTCCTCAAAAACAGCAGCAACCATCATAAATGTTTCTGACTAGTTTAGGAGCAGTTTATCAACTTTTGTTGTTCACACACTGTAGACAGAACTGTAACATATCAGGGTTTTGCCTGGCTCAAAAAGGGGTAAAGAGACTGTGTTATTGAACTTTCCAGCATTTTGTTGCTGTTTGTGGCCACTTGCTGAACAAAAATCAGTTTTATCAAAGTTTCGGTGATTTTCCTTTGTGGAATGTCAGAAGTTCTCTCTTAGGTGCCAACGTGTTTTCTATAGAGGAAAACCCCAGATAATCTAATATTTACATAAAGGAAAGCCTAAACCAAGTCAGTTAGCAAACAGACTTCAGCACAAGACCTGAACAATACACATCTACGTATTGTCCATTGATGTATGACATATCCAGGTGGACGGCATTGTCTTTGAGTTTCTGTCATGCTAAATAAGCATTTAGTTTCACAGTTGATTGTCATGATAGAAATAATTGATTACTCAGTTGTTTCAATTATACTTTGCCTCTGTTTGATGGAGTCAAGAGATTGGAGATCAGTCAAGACTTGAAAAGCGTGTAGTGCAAGTCATCTCAGCCATATCCGTGTGACACACCTCAGTACCTCTGTGATGTGTGTTGATTATTGGGTGGCATCTCGCAGAGAGAGGCATGTAAAATATTTCTGACGCGACGGCTGAGGAATCTCAGCTATGCTGCCAAAGAGAGATTGCAGTGTAATGGTCTCATGATTCTGCTATCGGGATGCATTAAGCCAGGATGTCATCTGAGTTGTTTTCTTTCGCTGCAGAAGTTAAGACTGAAAGATGTTAGAGCTAGTAATGCACCAAATCAATATAGTAGATTAGGCAGTAGTGTCATGTCGAAGCTGTTTACCGACTGTTTTTATAAGGCCACAACAACACATCTTTATACACCTTATTGTATGAATGTCTTCACTAGGGCTGCCACGATTAGTCGACTAGTCACGATTACGTCGACTATTAAAATCGTCAACGACTAATTTAATAGTCGATGCGTCGTTTGAAGCTTTGTAAGATCCCAGAAGACGCAGGAATAAGTAGTAGGATTTAAGAGTGTAATAACGGACTGAAACAGAAGATAGCAGCACTGCATGTACAAGGATGCCAGCTGCCGTTAAACCCCGAAGAAGAAGAAGCAGTGTCTGGTATCGTAGCTGTGTCCAAATTCAGGAACCGCGCGGCCCTGCTCAGTTGTCAACAATGGCGGCAGCTAGTTAGTTTTAATATTACTCTTATTATTCTTTCTGGGTCACAAAATAAATGTTTAACATATTTTCAGGCGAGAATTCAGCTGTGTAAACTTCAAATATCTGCTTGGTTTATCAAAACACCACATATTTTCAAAAGCGCTCCAACGTTTTCAGAGACGTCTGTTACCCACCAGCTCGATACCTAGCTGGGGTTCAAGGCTCACTAGAGCCAGTGAGAACACCGGACTCCGGGTAAATCGTTTTCAAACCCACTGCCGTCTTTCGCTACTCAGGTTAAACATGATATATAAGTCACTTAGATAACTTAAAAATGTTATTGTTTGGCTTTTTTCAGTATTTTATTTGTTCCTGAGTAAATCGGTTTGGCTGAGATTAAAGTTATAGTTTTTACACAGCTGAATAAATGTCAAGCAGACAACTGATTATCAGAAGTGTGAGATGCTCGAGAATATATTCCGGTGTCCTGTTATATTTTAGATAGCAAGGAGCAGACGGCTGAGTTTATTAAACTTGACCGAAACAATCTGCAAATTTCATTAAAATTAAATAAACTATCATCTTGTCTTTATTTTTAGTTAGCACATACCTTAAACACTTCAAGCTGTAAGCTAATGATAGTTATATAAGAGCAGATGCATGTTGGTGCAATAAGCTGTACGTTTTACATCCAATGGATGCATGATCTGATTAGTCGACTAATCGCAAAAATAATCGGTGACTAATCGACTATCAAAATAATCGTTTGTGGCAGCCCTAGTCTTCACTAAAACTAAGTATGTGGTTAAACATCAGAATTGAAACAGTTCATTGTTTGATCAGTTAACAGACTGCCATAAATAAATTTATATTACTGTTGTTATGGTATAAGTAAGTCTATCTAGTGCTTTTCAACAACAAAAGTCACAAAGTGCTTTACAGTATAAAATAAGATACAACAATTAAAATGGTACACCTAGATGAAATAATAAAAGCAATACTGCACAGCTGGCTCTTAAGCTTGTTTTTAAACAGTGTCCAGAGATCTCAAGTCCAAGTTTAAGTCTGTCGGAGGGTGGCGTGCTGTCACAGGGTCACAGCAAGAACGTCCAGGATTCGAACGTGCCGGCCATCTGGGGTCTTTGTGTGTAGGATTTCTCTGGGTACTCTGGTTTCTTTCACAGTCAAGATGGGCTTGTTAGGTGATTCTAAATTTTCTGTAGGTGTATTAGCCCTGTGATGACCTGGTCACCTGTCCAAGGTGTACTCTTTCTTTTGCCCCATGAAAGCTGGGATAGGTTCTGCAAATCTAAATTGCATAGGGATTGAAGAAAAATGGTGAGTGGATGGGTTTATGTCAAGGCCTGAAATTCAGACATTTTTAATAAAAAAAACTCACTGCAGTTAAAAGATTAAAGATTAAAAGATGGGCATTAAACTTTTTGTATGAGTCTCTTTTTAAGCAAGCATCATCGCACAGTGTGACATATGGGTGTTGAGGATGGCAATACTTCCTGTGACAAAAGACCAGAGAGAGCAAAAAGAGCATAAATTTTCAACATTTTCCCCTGTGGACTTAAACACCATGTAACTTGGAAAAGTTTCATAATATAAAGATAAAATTTTAAATGGTGTCACTTGACATGTTCACATTATTGTTTAAAGAGAAACAAAAGAGCAGCTTCTTCTGAGGGGGTGAGGTGGGAGGCACTGATTTTATTTTATTTTTTTAACTTCAGATCACCCTCTTGGGTTTTGGGCATTGTGACTGGCATTTTCCCGTAAATTCGTGACATTGGTACTGACACAATTCCATTAATTCTGACTGAACCGATTACAGCTAATTAATCCGAAATGAAAATAGACGGTGGCAGTGTGGCTGCTTGAAAACAAGAGCCTCTTTCATGTGACATAAAAGAGTTAAGACTGAGCAGGTTGTTCAAACACTACAACAGCTGATTTCACAGATTAATTCCATATCCGGGGCTAAAATCATTATATATGAAGTCATAAGCAATAAAACGCCCACCTCCGTGACTTTATCAATGAGCTTACTCTCTTATCTGCTCTTAGTGTGGGGTGTTTTCTGGGTCTGTTCTTCACTGTTTGCTGTCAGTCAGTGCCAGCAGCAGATTGGTGTCAGCCTGTAGCAGTCACCAACGCGTCTTTATTTTTCTCTCATTCAGACTGCAAATGCACTGACCGTATGACCAGCAACTGATGGCGATGCTTTTATTTTATAGTCTGTTTCTTACGGTGGCAGAGGGTCCCAGGGGCTCAGCTGGATGAGTGGGCTCTTGTTTTAGAGGGTTTTTTACTGCTATCCCGTATGGTAGAAGAGTCAGACAAAAAGACATACGCAATTGAGTATGGAGAGATCTGGGGAAAAGTGACTCCTAACAGGGGGGATATGTGCATGTGTGGTGTAGACCAAGATAAATCATGAACCCAGGATTCCCCAGCATAACATAACATAGCATAACAGGTCTGGTTGCTGTAAAAATGAGCTAAAGTTCCTACTGTTGAAGGTACCTTCAACAGGAGTTAAAAATAGTTGCCTTCCAGGTGAGATGGTTTGGGGATGTCCTATTTGATGTGGCCCATGACACTCTGGAGTTTCTTCTCAGCTGATTCAAGAACATCTCAGTGTACCTGCAGAAGAATGCAAGGGGTGACTATGGAAAGATGGCTTTCCATCTTTTCAGTAGGCTTTAAATGCCACAGCACAGGTAAACACCTTATTAAAACACTTTGTTTTGTTAGAATTTGTAAACCGTTTCTGCATAATTTATGAATTTTTAGTGCTTTTTTTATCTATAGCTTTCAAACATTCAGTGTCTTTATATCGCTATAAATAATTAAAAATAAGTGGTCCTTAGTGTGGTAATGGACCTCTTTAAAACGTGACTTGGCAGGAGATTTTTCTGTGTTTTTAGCTTTTAACCTAGTGCTTGTCTATTTCTTTTTTTTCTCTAGATTTTTTTTTGTTTGTGCTGGGTTTGGAGGGCATCCATCTGATGTTTTCCTCTTTGCTCTTGTTTTAATGATTCAGCTTATCTTGGTTGTGTATTGAAGAACAAATTTAACATTATTTTTGCTTGCCTTTCTGTAAGAAAAAAGATAACCCATAGCTTAAAATGTGTAAACCTTGTATACTTTTAGCTTGTCTTCTTAACAAAAACCTTTTTTTTTTAAATTCACTGCACTGTTTTGCCAGGAAAATTGTTTGTGCAGAGTTGCCGACACAAACTAACACAAGGTTTCCTGTGTGCCAGATTAACTTCAGGATTCCTGTGTAAGGCATGTTGTTTGGCAGGAAACTAGGATTACACAGGCCTGATGGAGCAGTTGAGTTATTTTCCTCTTTTGAAAGGATTTGCTCTTCTTTGTCAAAGACTCTGCCATCTGCATCCCTGCTCGAAGGCCCGGCTTTGTTAAAAATATGGCAAGCAGTTCTTTCCTTTTCTCGTTATTTTTGGTCTGAAAGCCCCTCAAGAACTCAACCGCCAAGCCACCCACCTAAACGCCCATCTATCTACCAGAATGCTCCTCCACTGTATCTGATTCTCAGATAAATGTGTGCGATTCCTGCATTGTAAGGTCTATGTTGTGTGTAGCTATGGCTCATGTGTTGCATATAGGTGTTAAGCGTAATCTTGTCTCTGAGATCAGCAGGAGTGTGTTTGGCTGCTGTTGTTTTATTGCACAGAGTGACACTCCCTGTTTAGCTCTGCAGGTGAGCTATGTTGCCTGGAGACCACAGCATCCTGCGGTCAACACCAGCAAAGGCCAGACCTGACTGGGAGGATGGACTGGGAGGAATCAGGGAATTATTTGTTTGTTTTTTGGGGGTTGGGGGGCTGTTTTGGTAAAATTTTTGCATGGCTTCATTACATGACCTGTCTTTTCTTTAGTGCGTATGTGAGCTTTATTTTGGAGATTAGCATCTGTCTGTGTTGTCATGGAAAGCTTCGCTGTGCGTGTATATGTGGGTCATGTAAACTTGGATGTGGTAGCGCTGAGTGTGAGATGAATGGTTCTAGGGTCTGTGGCAGCCCCCATAGGACCCTTCTCCTTGACCCTCCTCCATGCTTGATCGCTCATCAGTGATGAATAACTTCATGCTGGGCAGTTGGGACTGCAGAGTCCTAATCACAGCTATCACCCCCTCCTCCTTCTCCTCCCTTAATTTAGCCGTGCCGTAGAACAGGGCACAGGAATGCCAGACTCGTGTGGAATGCTGTTTCCTCCTTGTTCCTCACGAGCGACGAGCTCCTAGTTGCTCATAACACAAATCTTCCACCACTCGAAGGAATCCTATAGCACGGGTTCTTTTTCAGACAGGTCACTAAATTTCTTCTTTACTTTACTTCTTTACTGTGTTATTTGTCTCGTAACATGTATTTCACACAAATGGAGTAAATGTTTTCAACCAGACTGACCTGCTCTCTAATCTCTGTTAATGAGGTGGAGTCTTTGAAGAGCCACTATTCCTGTAAACATGATAAGTCAGCATATACTTAAGGAAAAGAGTCTGAAATGCCAGACATAACAGAAGTCTATGCATTTTTATTTTGCCCATTCATTGAACAAAACCTGTTTGGCAGGTATCAGAATATTTTTAAACCCAAGAAAAAAGGGTGTAATTTGGCAAAAGGGTGTGCTGTGGCCGTTTTTATGTGTAAAATCACTCAGAAAAGTGGAAACTGCAGAATGTCTTTTGTTTTAGTCTCACACAGTGCACAAACAAACCACAAGAACAGCAGTGTGGGTATTATTATTAACTGAAACTAAACGATTGAAATGGTGTGAGACTCCATTTTACTTAACTTAAATAAAAAAACAAAAAACAAAACTGCAGCTGAAACGTGTTGTGCTAACAGAACTAAAATAAATGAGAATCACTCTGCCAAGGCAGCTCACTCATTGGGCAGTATTTAATTTTAAGGGAATGGTATTGTATTTTTTTGTATATATTCTTGTTTTTTGTTCTTTTTAAACTTAAGAAATTTGGGGTGTAGTAAAAATGCCACATTTTGGGACAATTTGAAGAAAGTCAGATGTGAAATTAGTCAGAGATCAAATGTCAAATGTGACTAATTATGTGATATTTAGAATCCCCATATAACAATATAATATAAACAAAAGCAGTAATTCTAAGCGTAGTTTTAAAGATAAAATACATTTGATGAAAACTTGAACTGAGTTTCTCTTGAAGAAGAGGTCAGAGGTCCAAAGTAACATAACAGTTAGAATCCCCATATAGCATTCCCTTTGTGCCTATATGTTGTCAATAGAAACAATGGCAGTTAGGTATGTAGATTAAAAAAAAAAAAAATCTATATAGCATTATTATCACTTTGACCGTCAGATCACTCTATTGACCTTAAAGAGAGGTCAGAGGTCAAATCTGTAAATCTTTTTACAGTATGTGCTATATGTTGATGATGAACACCACACTCATGAGAATCATAGTTATAAGGCTTTTTGTCACTTTTCGACCAATAAATCATTAAGTTGACGTTGAAGACTTTGGTAGATGTAAGCTAAATTTTAATGGATTGTTAACACGACCCTACTCTACACCCCACAGACAGAGTGAAACGCGCAAACACTACTAAAAACACAACCTCCTCCGTGGAAGCAATAATAGTAATAAAAAGTCGAAGTAAAAGTAAAACTGCTTTATTTTTAATCTTTTGTCAGTATGGTCAAACTCAAAAGCCTGAGGAGGCTTTGGTGTTTTTTTTCACTCTGGCGTGTCTTTTATGTTACTTAGTCATCTGTCTCCACAAAGTGAAATGTTTGTAGTGTAATATCTGTTCTGGACATCTGAAATGTCATTCTTGAAAATGCCTCCTGTATTACAATAATTAAACTAATAAAAACAAAACTGAGTATTTTAAATTGTGGAAACTAAACTGAAACCAGCATTGGTTTCTTTATTTATGTTACACATAAAAGGCAATAATGTACCTAACTGACCAGTTTAGCTTTTAGTCTTCTTGTGGTGCTTTGCCCTGACATCAGGACAGATGGGAAAATTACTAATGCAGTTAACTCCACAGCAAAGTTAAAACTTAAAACTGTTAGTTAAAATGTGAAGGTTTCTGTTATTAATTTGTTGAATTACTTACAAGTGAAGAATCCTAATCAAAAGAAGCAGCACGTCAGTTATCAAACAGCTGCCTGCTTGGTGGCCTTGGAAAACAGCCTCTTTCAATTAAGTTAAGTTCAGCACAGTCATTATTGGTTTGGAACAATCAATAGTTTTTCAATTAAAGTTTGACTCAATGAGGACAAAAAGGGAAAATGACCAAAAGTGTTTAATAGATTTTCAAAAAAAATGCAGTAAATTTTCTGTCGACCATCTTGTGAATTGAGTGATTGTTAGTGTCATCTTGGCTCATTGTGTCATGTGTGAAAACACATTACCTGTGTGCGGCCTTACTTTCAGTCCTGGTGAGATTAAAAAAGAGAAACCGTTCAATAACAGTCATGTTCATTATCCACAAGTCTGTTGGTTTTCTTTAGTTCATTATTTAACTGATATTTAACTGTTTATGTGAGAAATATCTTAAATGTTGGAAATGTCTAAACTCTGAGAATCCAAGGTGAGGTCTTTTTAATTTGTTGCATCATATTTTTAAAACAAAGAATTCTGTAATGGAAGAAGTAACAGGGTTTTCCTGGATCTTTTTAAAATAAAAATAAAAACTTTTGAAACCCTCCAGGGTGTTGCCTTCTGACAAAATCAACTAGGAAAAAAAGTATTTCTAGCAGGACTTGTTTTTACATTAAAAACAAGTAACAGAAACATGATATATTGGTATTGGCATTTATAATGACTGAAAAATGACGGTTAATAAGAAAAGACAGGAGAAACACCCTTCAATCATGTTATGAGTGTTGATGTTGCATTGTCCACCAGAGGCCACTCTGCAACTTCACTCTTGGCAACACGTTTGGAATGCAACAAACACAACAACCAGCTGAGCTGAGCAGAGTTGTGCTGATTGAAGTCAAGTAATCCAAGAGTTGCTGTGACTATGAAGCACGATTATTCTTAGGCTGTCATGTTATCTTGTTAGGGACTCATAAATAATTACACATAACACGCGCAAGGGAAATTTGTTTGTGTTGTGTTTGCGGAAGTGGCTTCAGAAGATGGGTACACTGGGGATGGACATGATCAGCAATAACACTCAGGTAGACTGTGGCGTCAAATAGTCCTTTCTACTTGTCTCGACTCAATGCGGCTTTACTCAACTCTGTTTCGGTCATAGAACCTAATGTGTGTGGATTTGTTGTAGCACATGGCGGAAAGTCCTGTGATATCATCTGTATGCTGTAGTGCTGGGCGATATGGAAAAAATATTTATCACGATATGAATTCTTTTATATCACGATAACGATATATATCACGATATACCACCTGACCTGTGGTCATCTGGAAAGTATGCAGTCTGTAAACAGCGAGTGGAGAGGGTGCAGTCTTTCTTTTGAGTTACCGTAAAGCATGTCGCAAATCCGGGTGCACGTAAAGCAGCACCATGTCGCAAAACCACAAGACAGAGTTTCTTTGCGAAAAATATCATTTTTTTATACTTTATTTTCTCTAGCATAAAGTTCAGAGTATGTATAGTGAGAAGACAACACTAATATATTTGCCACAGGCTATTTAACCCTTTAAGACCTACCATAGAACCAAGTCCGCCAGAGCTTATGTTTACATTTTACATGCTGTAGTGCCATTTGTGGGAGCATTTCAAGTTGCTATACATCAATACAACCGTTATAGCCCAAATTTTAATATTATGTATGCATTGAGTCCGTAGAAACTACATAAATTGCAAAAAAAAAGTGCAATAAACTACAAAAAAATTGAAAATCGTTTTTGTTTTGTTTTTTAGATATATTTCTAGTTAGAGAAATTTAAGAGGCTTATCCCTCAAAACTGTAAATACAAAAAAGTTGCACAAAATAGTTTCCAACCACAAGAAATTTATTTTGAGTGTCTTCATAGTTTTATGTTTGAGATACACTAATTTTAATATACTACAGGAAAAATGAAAATAAATATTATAATGCAAATTTGCAAAAAAAACAGCATGTGCATCAAAATAAATTATTTCCAACAGTGTAATTTGACTTCTAAGCATCCCACAAAGGATACAGAAAAGCATAAAGTCAAACATGACTTTTAAAAACACCAAAATAGGCTTTGAAGCTAAAAAACTAAATTTTCCGCGAAAATGACGTCACTTCCGGTTTCGGCCAGGTAATGGCGGACATGCGATAGTTCACGCTGACTTATATTCCAATGTAGGAAGTGTTATGAACAGCTGATCGGATCGGCAAAGCGTGTTTCTGGAATATTATGTTTTTGTTGCTGCAAGTCTGGAATATTATGTTTTTGTTGCTGGAAGCGCTTTTTATGCAATTTTTGCAAAGCTATATGTGGAAGGAAACCGTGACCTAGGGCAAGCTAATAGAATAAGATGTAAGTACAACTCGGTTTCATATGCAAAAACAATTATTGCGCTACCTTACGTGGTTCCAGTTCTACAGGGATTTAAAAATAGTTAGGCAAAACGGAGTGTGCCTGCTCCGACCGGTTGTACAGGGTTAATGATATATTTTATGTAATAATTTATTAAATTAGGGTTAGAAACGATAGAAACGATAGAAGACAAATGGCACGATAGAAACTTTTCTATCGTCCACACGATATATATCGTCATATCGCCCAGCACTAGTATGCTGCATGAATGCCACAATAATGGAGGACGTCAAGGCGATGGCATACCTGGTGCCCGTTGAATGGCGTTTTGTCAGACTCGGGGACTGCCGTGTTTGTTTGTGGTTTTTTTTTTAACATTTTTTTAGAGTAGCCATTTCTCTCAATGCCAGGTTTAAAACATGGTGGATTTGATTCTCATGACTCTTTGAGTTACGCCACTGACTAGCCAATTGGTGGCATGTACTCTCTTGAAATCACATTTTTGAATCGTCTCACATCACTTGGAACCCTGGCCAGGTACTACCACCCCTAAAAACTGAGTCGAACTGTTCCGAGCTGATCCAACTAGGTACGAATGGAAAAGGGCTATTAAGCAATGCCCAAAGTGTGCCAAAAATCCTCCACACCATTACACCACCATCTGAACCATTGATACAAGGCAAGCTGGATCCCTGTTTTCATGTTGTTTTGAGAGTCACCAGACTCTGTTTTTCTGTTGTCAAATTTAGGTGATTCTTTGTGAATTTCATCCTCAGTTTCCTGTTCTTAGCTGATAGGAGTGGCACATAATGTGGTCTTCTGCTGCTAAAGCCGATCTTCTTTGAGGTTTGACATGTTGTGCATTAAGAGATGCTCTTTTGCATACCTTCGTTGCAAAAGACATATCTGAATGGCAGTTATTTGAGTTGTTTCTGTTGCCTTTCTAATAGCCTATAAGCAGTGTGGTGATCCGCCTCTGACCACTATCATCAACAATACATTTTCACCAAGACAACTGCTGCTCAATGGATAGTTTGTTTCTGAGATTATTCTTGACAAACCCTAGAGATGGTTGTTTGGGAATACCCCAGTAGATTTCAGTAGGTTTCTGAAAGATTTGAACTGAGCAACCATGCCACATTCAGCATTGCTTAAACACCTTTCTTCCCCATTCTAATACTCAGTTTGAACTTCAGTGGCATGTCTAGATGCAGTCCATGTGACTGGCTGATTAGTTATTCACATTAACAATCATTGAAACAGGTGTACCTAATGAAGTGATCACTGTGTTCTACTTCTTTCCTGTATCAGCTGCAGTCTTTAGCTGAGCTCGTATCTGTGTTAATGAGGAAGTTGTTTGAAACACTGGAGATTTGGCTAAACTTTAACTACAGCGTAGCCGCACAGTATTTAATGAACACCCTCAGCTCCGGTCCAGTCACACGTGACTCAGTTAGTCACTCGCTGGCATCAAAACGCCGCTTGGATCATCTACAGTCACGGTGTTGGAATTGTAGTGCGTGTGTGTGTTCATATACTGTTGAACCTTTGATGTTATCAGGGTTTTAGGAGGAAGTGGAGCTGCCATGCTGGTCCTGGAGGAGAGATCAGACTTGAGGAGTGCTGTTTCCAGTCTTTTTCTCCTCACCCTCCTCTCACTGGTAATGATTAACACCAGCAGGATGGAGGAAGAGGGTGAGAAAATAGAGAGCGGAAGGGAAGGAGAAGAAGGCATCAGACTGTCTCTTGACGTCAGCATATTATTGCTTTATTCATTCTTGATGTGTGGTTTTGCAGACAGTTTAATACCTGCTGTGCGGAAGCTGTGCGCTGACGAATCATTTCAGATCCTCCTGTTAATGTCTTTCACCAGCTTATTGGTATTAATTATGTTTGTTCCCTTTTGAGGACTGAACCTGCATTGACCCCACACACCTCAGTCTGTCCTTGAACTTGTGTAGTAGCTGCCTTTAAAAGACTGGGGATTTTATAATTGTGATAAAAAGCTTTCAAGTTGATGAAAATCTGGAACCAGCTGGGATGAAGGCTGTAAAGGGAGTAAGAGGTCTTTGTCCTCTTACTGGAGGTGGGGAGTGCATTTACACATCACTACCTTTTTCCTTGTTTTTGCCCATTCCCTCTTCTCTCTTATTCCTGCTCCTGCTCCAGTAGCCGCCTGAGATCAGATCTCGTCGCCTGCAGACCTGTAAAAGCTTGTGTTTCACATCTCTACCCCCATCTTATTGTGTAGTAAACACCTTGAAAACTGACAAGAGCACAGGGAGCAGGTAACGTCAATCCTGGTGCTAACATGAAATTATGAGTGGAGTGCTGACTGCTTCCATGGGGATAACTGCTCAGCAGTTCTTATCCAATTTTTTAATTTAACAGGTACAACACCATGCAGTATTAAAGAGAAATATCCTACATTTTAGCCAAATTGTTCATTTAAGCAGGTAGAAAAATCTATACAACCATCCAACACCTACATCCCTTTAATGACAAATTTTCCAAATGTGATGTGCCTGAATGGGACCACACAGTCCCCTCTAGTGGTGACACTTGTGCAAATAACACGACAGTCTTTTGTCTAACAAATTCATTTAAAGGAAGTGGGACAAGGCTGTCCTATACCATGTGTATGTGCTTTGCCCCTGAGTCGTTTCCTCTCTCTCCTCTCTTACATTGTGACTAATCCTGTAAGGACATTTTCCAGTTTACTTTTTTGTGCTAGTTGGTTTGTTTTTAATTTGTCACCCATTTAAAAAAAAACAACTTAGCTTTGCATCTATCTGTTTCTGCCTACTTTTTAGGGTAACTCCCCCTTTACCCCTAAAGAGCCGGGGGTCATAAAATTACAAAAAAACAAAAACAAAGCTGGTGTTCAGCAATGGCAAAATATTTTTGCTTTTCAGGGATTTTCAGAGTTGCAATGATGAACAACAGATGATGAACCTGTGTGCCGGGGCAGCTATGGGGTGGCAGTCATACCGAGTGATCTAGATGGATGTTTTAAGACTCCTTGAGATGTCTGGAGATGTGTTTGAGCTTTAAGGGAGGGGTGGAAACTCATCTATGTATATGAAAGAGGGTGCAAGAAAAACAAGAGCTTTGTAGCCAAAAATGCAAAAGAATAATTGTTTTATGCCATTTATATTGTTTTCATAATCATTAGAAGCCCAAATCGTCTGTCCATCCTTCCAGGGTTACAGGAGAGCTGGAAGCAAGAAGCAGGGTTACTCTCTGGACAGGTTCCCAGTATATTAAAGGCCAAATTAGCATCATACATGAGATGAAGGTTTGATCAACGAGGTCTAGCATTGTCAGAAGTTATATTTGTTCTTGACTGAGCCTCCCTGCTTTTCCATAAAGGGACTGCAGTGGTGGACAGTGAGCCCTAAACCACAGCGGTCACGGTCCAAGAACAGCCACTATCAGCTGTGCCATTTTGTTTGAGTGTGCGGCTGTCTCGCTCACTCCATGGCAGGCTTTCTCGCTCTTGTTTTTGCTCTTTCTCACACCCACAGTCATGCTGTACAGATGAATGCACACACAAATGTGACAGACTGCGAGACTGTGACTCACATACAGCAGTGTTTTTTTTAAAAAAAGAAAAAAGTGCTCTCTCACCTCTTTTCTCCCCATCATAAGTCTGACATTCTCCAGAGTTTTTGTTTGACGACATCAGCGAGAGCGGGGGACAGATTGGAGGAGGAGGAGAGTGTTTAACAAATCTTTATGAGTAATGACTAGTGCTGATACAATCATTTATCATTTGATTAGCCAGTTATCAAATAAAAATGTCAAACTTTTCTCCTTTCACACTCTCAAATCTTTCAGGTTTTCTTACATTTCAATGGAGTATTACTGTATTTTAGATTACTGGCCAGACAAAACGTCATCTTGAACCTTGGGGAGTTTATGATAGAGATTTTTTGTTCTGCTTTATGATATTTAAAGGACTGAAAAGTTTGTACAAACAGTAATCAGCAGATTATGTAATAATGACAATACATTTTCTTCTACAGCTTTAGTAACAATATTTGATGTCTGTGAAGTGGATCATAATATTGTATCCATGTTGCAGAGAATGGATCTATGCATGTACTGATATTCAGATTTGAAACACTAGTCATTCATTTGTTGACTAAGGAGGCCATTTGTATGTTTGTGGAAATTAATAAGAGGTATATAATGACATATAATAAGCAATAAATAGTGTCTACACTCGGTTTGCACCAACAACTTTTTTTCCTCTGTGCTTATGAAACTTGTTTCTTAAACAATACAGAACAGTGCAGAACAGTGTACTGTGCTGGTTATGGATGGATATAGATAAGATTACATTGCATGTTTTCAGCATCACTGTCTGTACAAAGTAGCAACGTAATGATTCTCTACATCAGATCATACATTGTTTTCCAGATATATTTAGTATCCAGATGGATGAGTTATAGTTTTATGAAGGGGGCAGATGTCGTGTAGGCTGTAGACATGCTTTTTAATACTGTAAGTTTAGGCATTTTAACATGTGAGTCTATGGTGATTGGCTCACTTTTGGAATCACCCTCATATGGCCTTTAGAAGTACTACAACTTTTGGCTTATCATTATTAGTTTTTAACTCGGCTCGGCTGTATAAAATATGGGCCTAACTTCTGGGTCTGAAATTTGAAGGCATCTGAGAAGTACCTTATACCTGCATTCTTTTTGATGACCACCAGGGGGCGATAGCTATAATTGCAAAAAGAACTTGCAAGCTTCACTTCTCTAAATATGTTCCTGATAATTTATGGTGTAAATTTTTATTCTAAGCATCAGAGATGATTATCCAGAACATACTCATTGGCTATCAAAGACATTAACCACTGAGAGTGCAGTACAGTCAGTTCCGCCCTTTGTTGGTCGCAGCCACTTTCAAAAGATGAGGATAGTAGATATGGAGATGCCAGTCTTGGGTTTTCAGTCTAGGACTTCAGAAACCAATGTATGATGGTCACATCACACCCCTAAAAGTGATATGTTGTAGCTGTATTTGTTTTTATTTATTTGGCCTTGGTCTAAATAGTTAATACTGAAATTAATCTAGTGGAATGACTTTTATTGGCTGTGAATGCGTCTAATAGAAAATGTTAGAGTGGCAGGAAAGTCAAATATTGACTCTGTGTTGGTATTGATCCAGTATGTCTGATTGTTTCAAGTTAAATAATATACTTGGTTTTTCTTTCCTGCAGGGACATCATGATCACACATTTTGAACCGTCCATCTCGTACGAGGGCTTGTATGGGGAGGTGAAGGACATGTGCTCCATGGACAACGACCAGCTCTTCACCATGAAGTGGATTGATGAGGAAGGTACGTTTCTAATCAGACTGCTGCCTCCACCTTAAGGTGAACAGCCATCAATGCTGGGGCTTTTTCACAAATTAACTTATGGAAAAACAACCATTATAGAAATATGATTTAGGAGCCACGGGTTGAATTTGGCAGCATATGATGAGCGCAGGCTCACATCAGCACATATGTCATTACCACTGCATTCCATTACCATTGCATACGTCTTGTCAGTCCAGATGTATGCAGGCTGATTCAGTCCTTTGTCAGCGAGTTATTCGGCAGAAGTCATTGTGCTATAAGAAAGATGGAGATGGAACCATCAGATCATTCCACTCAGGAGAAGGTCGGCCTGCTCAAACTCATTAGACTCAGATCAGCTCCCACTGATAGCCACCCACCTAAAGTCGCTGGAGTCATTAGTCTGTGTGAGGAAGAAAAGCTGCTTGATGTTGTTACTACGTACTCTGTGCTTGCAGTCTCTCCTCCTGCCCCCAAAGTGCAGACCGTGAACTCAGGTCATCGTCGCTATAATTACAGAATAGACCTGGAGTTTGTCTGTATGTCTGCCTGCTGCTGATGTGTGTTTTTAAAAATACTCAACTTCGGACACTCAGTTTTCCTATAAACAAAATATAGTACTGAGTTAGTTTAAGTCTTTAATCCATAAAAACGACATCTAACAACCTTCCCTTGTACCCTTAATTTCAAAACTCAGTGAATTACTTTCAGACAGTTTAATATGGCCATGGCACTTTATACTCAATGGTTATGATAGTCTTTTTCACCATTGTACGTGAAAAACTCGCGATACATCATGTATATTGGATATATCACCCAGACCTACCTGAAATATGATAAAAACTGCTCAGTTCAGAAAAGAACGCCAAGGGTTACTCCTAGTGGGCTTCAGAAGTTAAGGTGTATTCTGTATGTAGGTGGCTTTTCTTGTAAACACAAAAATGGCTTCTTAACAATTACACTTAAACCAGGTAGGCTGATCTTGAGATAAAGAGTTGCGAGCCAGCAACCTGAATAAATCATTTTGGGCTTTGGGAAATTGTGTTTAGAACAAATGACTCATTTGTGAATCCAGTGAAGCAGTAATGAAAATATTTTAATTGCAGCCATAAATATCAAGGGCGCTCCTTACATACACTGTACAAGACATGCTTGAATAAGCTTAAACAATTAAATCTTTCAATATCACAAAGCATTTTAATACGTCACCTTTTTGTCCATGAACTTGAAAAGCAGAAAATTCTTCACTATGTTTTAAAGCCCAGATTAGTTAAAATTAATGAGTATGTTTTCAGGAAACATGATAAACCTGATGAACCCATTTAAAAAAACAAAACAAAAAACAACCCATAATAAACCTGATAAACAAAGCGTCACTTCTGTCCTCTTCCTGAAACCAAAACTTTGTCTGTACTGATTAAGCCAGACTGTCACGTTTACCTTTGACACAATAGTTGCTGCAGTCCACCCACTAATTCAACATCCACCTCCAGCAGTTTGTATCATTTTAAATTCGCACAATGTGTCATAGTTTCCATTCCTGTGCTATTTATACTATCAGCATTTTTTTATTTTTTTTTTATGGTGATCGGTCGGGTCGAGCGGTAAGAGCAGAATTGAGCGTCGCCTTGCCCAGCCTCCTCACGAGTGACCCTGGACTTTTCCTGTAAATGATGAGGAAGCAATTAGATCTGTGTTTGAGTGGCATTTTAATTATTGATCACTGCACAAATAGGCATGTACAATTAAAAATAAAAATGTTCGAAATGGCATCATCGACGTCTGCTCACACCCACACACTTTCAGTGTTTACTTAAAAGTTCATGTGTTGCGTTTTGTATCACACCTACGATTAGACTGAATTTTTTTTGTATTTTAAATGTCAAACTGCCCCGCTGTTTTGTTCACCTTTAACTCTTACAGCCTTTTGCACCGTTTACTGGAAATACAGTTTACCTACCTCTTAATTGTCCTTTGCAGCTGCTTTCCTTGTTGTTCTGTGTAGAAATTAGCATCCACTTTGTGGATTTTCCTACGACCACATCTTAAATGCCGTGATTTCCTTTTTATATTTCTAAGCAGGCCTTTAATATTTGCATCTGGAAACTGAAATGCTGATATTTTTGAAAGAACAATGGAGAGGGGGCTTTCAGACCCACCTATTAACTAATTAAATTCCAGTAACAATTTTGGCTTCCACTAATTATTAAAACAAGATCATTGTGGTGAGACAATAAATGTGCTAATTTTTGCCCCTTCATAAAAGTTTTTCTCTTAATAAAACACCAGATTTACTCCCTCCCAGACTGTAGCAGGGTTATTTTGTAAAATTAGAAAAAGAAATCCACTTAAATGTGCAAAATCTACAAAAACCTTTTTGATGGCTCGGGAGATTGAGATTGGCTTTATGTGTCTCTGTGTTTCTAATCTCTATTGCTAGTATCTATTCTAGAAACATAAGAAAAAAGGTGTACATTATGTACTCTACACTGTAATTTTAATCTTTCTTTCTTTCTAAAGAAGAAGCTCATTGAAACTCAATAAATGTTGTTTTTCTTTCTGCAAGTAGTTTTACTGCAAAGGAAGTAAAAATATTCTGTTTTCCTCCCACGTGTGATTACTCCCAGTAACTTTGGTTTCTTGTGTTCATGTAAATGTGGTGAATGACATCTGGTCTCTCCTCCGCTGCTAGGTGACCCCTGCACTGTATCGTCGCAACTGGAACTGGAGGAAGCTCTGCGTCTCTATGAACTCAACAAAGACTCGGAGCTCATTATCCATGGTGAGCCTTTCTGCTTTTCACACAAGTCCTTTTTTTCTCTTTTTTTTCGGTTACATCTATACTTTCAGTGTGTGTTCCTGTATGCTGCTGTTAGAAATGTGTTAATTCAGACCGGTTCTGTAATAACTCTAAGAAAAGCCTGTTATTGTTGACTCTTTGCTTTCCCAGTGGTCCACTCACCTCCCTGTTGGGCTTTTTTATAACAAGCCAAACTGGCAGCATTACTGTTTGTTCCATTTCTGGTCATTAAGCTACAGTAGAACAGCCCTCAGGCCTCGATCGTGGCTGACAGCCAGTACCAACACAGACTGCCACAATTTGACTTTTTATTAGTAGTTAATGTCCTCCTTCATAATCGGGCTCTCCTGCTTTTACAGAGTGAAAAGCGTCAGTCCTTAATGTTGTTTTTAGTTTATAACTACAAGCACCTTAGGCACAAGACAACAGAATTAGAACAGAATTACCTTTTCTTATTGTGAGCCTGTGTTCACTGCAATAATAGATCCTAATATATTTAGATTTTTTTCTTGTCAGAATGAAAAACATTTCCTTGCTTTACTCATTTATCTGCAAGCAATATCATTTTTTTTTTTGTTTTTAGCATTTCAGAGTTTTTAATGATTTAGATATAAAAACATCAAAATAGACCATGGGACTTGAAAGACACTGACAAAGTGATTTTGCACAATAAGTTACTGTGTAATATTCGTTTGCCAAAGATCTAGTACACACTATCCGGTCCATATCAAGTTATGTTGTCTTTGGATATGAATTCACAGAAACCTCCCACGTTTTTACAAAAAGGCCTTGCAAACATCTTCTGACAAGCAGCAGTGTTCATTAATTTTCAGTGTTGGAGTTTGAGAGTCTTTCCTAAACTCGAGCTGGGTGAGGTGATCTTCGAAGAGCCACCCACCCACCACATCGACCGATGTGATCTATTTGCTGATAGATTGGCATTTGTAACAACCAGTAAAAGGAAAATTAAAGTAAAAAGTAAAAATGAGCCAGGAGAAACGCCCGTCAACCATGTTATGAGTATTGATGTTGTGTAGTTTGCGATCTCCACCTTCCCTGTTGGAAACAACCAGCATGCAAGCAGAGTCGGGTGGAATGTAAATGAGTAATCGATGACTTGTTGTGATAATAAAATAACATTAATTTTAAAGTGTTTGATCCTATTGTCTATTTTAAGGACTTATAAATAACGAAACGTAACAAATGTTAGAAAAATCTGTTTGGTGCATCTCTGAGGAAAAATCTGAGAATATTTGCTCATATTATATCTGTGTCTGCAATAATAATCCCATATCAGACAGGCTGTAGTCATGGCTACAACATATTTCTGTGAGAAATTTTATTTTTTGCAGCACATAATAAAGTCATTTCAATTTTAGGTAGTAAAGGTAATTTAAGGTCATTTAAAAACATGTTTCATCATATAGTTTGTCCAGCAGAGCATACCTGACTACAGACAGTAATTGACAAAAAGTGATAACGTCAATTAAATTTACTAGTGCAACTGCAATGCTTAAAACCAACATAACAAACAGCAGTTCCTGTTTATGCTGTGACAAACGTAGCCTACTCAGAGTCTGCAACTGTTTGTCTGAGACTACGTTTAAATGGATTTCTTCGTCAATCTCAACATCTGTCCGGTGGCTTGTAGTTTTCTTTCTTTCTTTTCTATTTGCTTTTTATGCATCAGTAATCATGTACATTTCTGCTTATGTCTGATCACAGATGGCTAGATAATGCATACAACAAAAAGGCATCCAAACATATGTTTAATGTGCCGCTGAACTGTGAAACAGCATTACTTCTGCTGCTGACGACTGTTTATGGGCCCCGCAGCTAGTTCACCGTCTAAGCTTAATCTGTTTGACATAGACACAACCTCATGAGTCCAGGCTGAGGGGCGATGGCTGTATTTGTGGGTAGATTTGATTGGCAGGCTGTGTGTGTTTGAGTATAAAACCCGGGGCTGTGGATAATGTAAAGATTTAAACTAATCAGAGGTGGCGGGTCAAGAGTGCAGCAGATTCAAGTGTGATGACTGAAAGAGGATGAGTGAGACATGGAGGGGGGTGTTGAGGAGAGGAAGTGAGGGCTCCGTGAGGGGCCACCAGGTCTGCTTGTTAACGAGCTCTTTGGCTGTAGCCCACGCCTCGTCTCTGACTCGCGCTGCCCCCAGTCTAACTCGAGCTGTCTCTCTGCTGTCGACTTTGATAAAAATTGTTTTTTCCCAGTTTGTGTAGTATCATACACAAATACACATCATACACACCTGAAAAGAAGTTTTCCTTTTGCTACAGGTTCACCGTGACGATGATAGAAATGTCTGACTTTAACACTGTTTAAAGTTAGTCATCCTTTTTCTTTCCAGTGTTCCCCTGTGTACCAGAGAAACCTGGCATGCCTTGTCCGGGAGAAGACAGTGAGTTGAACCTTTTCTTTCTTTATTTTTACCTCATTTTTAGCAGCTGAACAATCCTGCATTTAACTTTTATTTCAAATCTAGCACACACCAAGGAAACCTTAAAACGGCACAGTGGTGTAATGGAGACTGTTCAATGTCTGGGTCCAAATAAGAGCCGCTTAACGAGTCTATGCAGAGAAACTGAAGTTTGTAAAAGCATAGAAACGAAGTACTGTTGCAGAAAATAAATTATCATTTGAATATGATGTGTGCACAAATTATTGTCTCCTGAGGACAGGAAGTCACGTTTGAGTAACCTCGGTGTACAGTGAAAGGGCTGTAGGTTTATCCAAGTGAAAATACAGCACAACAGTTACATAACTGAAAATTAAAAGCAATACATGCGTGCAGGAGATGGGATGTCCTTACTGTATAAAGATACTTTCAGCCAAAGCAGAATGATCCCTGTGGTGATTTGATTTAGATTTTATACCGGATGCCGTAACCCTCCGATATATACAAGCTTGGGCTCAGGACTAGGAGTAAGCTTATGACCTCTAAGGCTGGGTTTGTGTCTCCTTCCAGTCTGCTTTGCATGTAAGGCAAATGGGTTAACTGCTACACCATAGAGCCACTCTGTTTTTCTATAATTTAGAAAAACATACACCTCCATTACAAACAATGTGATTCAATAGCTGCCTATTAAGCTGTGAGACAGTGTCAGGCTCACACTACATGATATTTTTGTCTGTTACCATGGTCACTGTGTGAGATTAGGTGATTATACACTCATAAAATCCTTCCTTTTCATCACCAAGAGACATGACAGACTACACGTGAGACTCCCTCTCATAGGTGTAGTCCTACCGCAGAACGAGCCATAATGAGGCTCTGCCACTTTTTTTCCAGAGTGAAGAAGTGGAATATTCACACTGAATAATGTGGTTCAAATTCACTGAAGTTTATTTCATGCAGGAGAGCCAGTAAAGACACATTGATGGTTAAAAGTCATAAGAGATGTCGACTGATTCACAGCTTTGACTCAACATGCAAGAAATGAATTCAATGTTTTTACCTGTCTAAAAATCAAAGACAGAGTATTGAACCACATTTATAAACTTTAACTCAAACAGTTTTAGCACTTTTCAACAAACAAGATTACACAGAAAATCCACAGAACATTGCAGAAAGTGTTGTGATGGTGGTGTTTCAAATATGGTTGTGAATTTAGAAAGTTAAAATTTTTGTCCGATCACACTAAAAATGCATAGAAACCACACGTGTGAAGCTGGATGCTTTTTTTTCCCCTCCCTCCACAGAGTCGATATATCGCCGTGGAGCTCGACGCTGGAGAAAGCTTTACTATGCCAGCGGTCACGCCTTTCAGGCCAAACGCTTCAACAGGGTGAGACGTAATGAATTGTGTAGTTCTCTGCACTGCTATGCCTATTTTTAAGTGTTTTTTTGTTTTCGATCATCTAACGTGCTTTAATTCAACAGCAGTTCACCAGTAACAATCGAAATACATACTGTTTAGAGGGGCTTTGTGAGTTTCACGTGGTTGCTGGTAGGTAGCATAACAACAGCAGTGACTCCAGACATGCTCGCAAACGTATGGGACGGGTTGGACTATCATATGGACGTATGCCGTGTGTCCGGAGGGGGGCACATTGAGCACAGCCATGTATTTTAAAATTACTGCAATCTTCCATGTAACTGTGTCATTCTTTTTGATACATCCTTTATTTCCCTTCTGTTTTTTACATTAGTGTCTAAATATTGCAATGGCTTAATGTAAGTTTTAAACCTCAGTGATTTTAAAGTAGTAAGGGGGTTGATTCTAGACGAGCAGACTCGTTCATGTTTCAGAAGTCATTGTTGTCTCTGTGCCACTCTTTGGATTATTCTGTGTACTTGATTATGATAATGATTTTTACTCCTCTCGCCCACCCGAGCAGCGAGCCCACTGCGCCATCTGTACAGACCGAATCTGGGGTCTGGGAAGACAAGGCTACAAATGCATCAACTGCAAGCTGCTGGTTCACAAGAAGTGCCATAAACTGGCGACAGTAGAGTGCGGCAGACCGATGATCCATGTGAGATCTGTTACCATCAATTAATCAAATACACACTGAACGTTTGTCTCTGTGCTGATTGTACTTTAATGATGGATGTTATTCTGTAGGATCCAATGATGCCCAGCACACAGCCGAGTCAGCTAGACCCACACGAACAGCCAGGTAACACACACATTTAAATCATTTAAAGTTTTAAAGCACAGTTTTCTCTGTTAATTTACATAATATAGTCTGTGAAATTAGCCTCAGAGGCTCAGTTATGTAAGACGGCTCCACAGTGCGTTCGTGCGTTATCACTGATGACTGACGGCATCACCGCTGGGCATTGGGCAGGTTAAGTTGGGTTATGTTGGGTTGCGCCTGTTAGAGTAGCACTATCCACCCAACTCGGTTATGAGTGGAGATGCAATATGAAACTATAAATGTTATAATGTGATCATGTTAATTTAATGCATCAATGGTAGGGCTCTGCAATTAACCGAAATTTAATTTCGGCTCCAGCTGCGACTTGCAGTAATTTTGAAAATAAGACCGCTGAGATAAAACAATTTTTCTTTAGATTTTCTTTTAGTTTTTTTTTTTAAGCAGTACCACCCCCAACCACCCGAACACACACATGCACGAACATGCACCCACGCACAGGCTGGATTAGCTCAGGTAGAGACTAGGTTTGAAGCAGACTACCAAACAGCAAATGCCTGTTGTTTCAGAATTTGAGGTATGTGATAAATAATCTTAACACTCACTAGAATTAAAGTAATTATTATTTTTTACCACAGTTCTGTGGTCCTGTAAGAGCACCCTGTATTCCAGTGGGTGCAGCAACACACCCTAAGACAGCACTTGTACTCCACCAGAAGCACTGCAGGGCATTTCAGAAGCATCCCAAAAATGTCTTTCTGCTCTGCGTCATGAAAGATGTACACAGAGTCAGTTTATGATTAAGCCTGTGTGCAAATTAGCACGAGGGGAAGTCAGTTTGGTTTTGTTTTTAAAATAAAAGACCTCGTGCAGACTAAGACCTCATTTAGAGTTCTGTGTAGTCTTTGTTGAGCCTACGATGTAGCCTTAGTAAGTGACCGGAGTCGTCGGCATTTACACATACTGGTGTATTACATGTTATTTATCGTGTGGGTGTGTCCCCAGTGTTTTATATGTGGTGCTAGCCAAATAAAATACTAGGGCTTTTCCCCCTCCTGGATCTCCACTCTTTGTGGTAGTCAGGTTTTTCCAGGGGCAAATGCATTCATTTAATTCTTTGTACATTCTCTAACATCAATTCTGATAGTTTCAGCAGTCTTCCTTTAGGAATTTGCTGAGTTTTGTGAGTCTTTATATTGATGCCATTTTTTTCTTTCACTGACAAATTTAAAAACTGCAGTGAAATGAACAGGAGGAATCAACAATGCTGAGCAGGTCAGTCACAATAGTTGCGGGCTAAGTTGATCCAACGTTACAGAAGGTTATTTTTAATCTTAATTTCCCACTGAAGCATAAATCAAACACGCCACAGACTCGCACCATGTGTAATCCCGGGGATTAGGAACAAAATGTGGAGCTAAATCTGATTTTGAGTGCCCATTATTTTATTGCCAGTGTTTAGATAACACCGAACTCAGCAAGGAGCTTGTGCAGGGCTTGACCACCTGGACTACACGTTGATCAGCTGATTTTGGGAGCTTACCAGCAGCTCCAGATTTAGGTGCAGTCGAGTGGTTGAGAACTTTGAAAGAGGTTAGCATCATTGTTTGCTGTTAGAGGGGCACCTAAAGCTCAGTGTGCCATTATTGAAGTGCAGATGTCCTTGCTTTACTGATATTGTGGCTTGATTAACATTAAAATAATTTATAAGGTGTAAAGGCATACTTTCCTACTTATGTATTCACAAAATGGTCTGGTTTTGTTGTACTGCTAAACAAGGGTCAATACAAACTGGCTGTTTTCTTTTCGAACCAAGGAGAGAGAAATTGCTCTGGTGCTGCAGAGCTGTGAACAAAGCGTGTGACTGTCTCTCACCTATTTTCTCTCATCTCTCCTATTTTCTTTTTTCCTCTCCTGCCTCCCCCTCGCCTTCTGTCTGTCTGTCACTCTGTCTGTCACTTCTCCCCCCCCCCCTTCGCAGGCCCTCAGAATAAAGACTCCAGAGAAAGCTTGACTTACGATGGAGAAGAAAAGGAGGTGAGAGAGAAATCTTTTCAAACGCTCTTGATACGTGACTCATAATCTGTCACGCTGACTAGATGGATATATGTATATTTAGAAATTGGTGCAGTTTGGGTGAGAGGGAGAAAGATCATCTGTAATTGGAAGCAGGTTTTCATCTGTGAGGATTTGGGCGATCCTTCTTTCACCTGCTGTGCATGCTGGATGCAGAGAGCGTGCAGACGTAGGCACCCGTGTAGTGGTGTTGGTATTGATTTCCTTTGGTAGAGCTAATAAAGTAACCTTTTATCACAGCTCTTAACACCAGAGGCTGATTAATGGCCAGGGATGCAGTTTGGAGGTTGGTGGGGAGGATTGTTGGATGAGGCAGGAGAGCTGGAAATGGATAAAGACTGAATTGAGTTGGACGCCGATAGACTGAGATAAAAGAGGGCAGGCCGAATGATCTTATCTTCAGCTCCATGTGTGACTCTGGGGATGGGGTTGTCACGTGAAGCGATGTTAGATAGATAGGTAGTCGAAACGGTTCACTACAGGACAGATTACAAGAGAGCAGAGAAGGCGGGCGAGGAAACGGTGAAGGTGGGAGTCATGTTTACAGAGGAGGACTATAATACAGCCAGGGCCTGATCTAATGGTAGCAGCATGATGGTATTAAATGGAGACAAGAAAGTCATTACTAAGATTTATTGCCTAAAAGTGGTGCTGGGAGCTTTTTTAATATCATTTACAAAATCACCCAAAGGAAATCACACTCGTGCTCAAACCTACTCATCAGCTCTGTCAATAGTTCAGTGAAAAAAATTATCTTGAGAAAGTCAGAGCCAAAACGATGCGTGATTAAACGGCTCCGAGTTGAATTCATTATGTTTTTGTTATGATAGTATTTCGTGCTCGGCCCCATCACTGGGGTTCCTTACTTTTTTTTTTTAATTGCACCTCGTAGGCACGGAGTAGCAGAGACACAGGGAAATCGACTTCCAGTCTGGGCCTGGCCGACTTTGACCTGCTGCGGGTGATCGGCAGAGGTAGCTACGCCAAGGTGCTGCTGGTACAGCTGAAAAAGACGGAGCGCATCTATGCCATGAAGGTCGTCAAGAAGGAGCTGGTCAACGATGACGAGGTAAATCAGAAGAGGTGTAAAGACTGCTGATGCCTGACATGCTTACCAGACATATAAAATCACCTTAAATAAAGGCAAAGAAAGAAATCAAATAAATCTGGATGAAATCTGATGAAATGGAGCATTTTTGTACTTGTGTATCAAGGGCGATCTATTATATTCTTTTTAAGATCCATATTTTTATTCTTTGGAGTCGCTAGAATAGCTTTGTATGATTCAGTTCAAAATATTTGGTTTATGCTATACGAGACTCCCTCAGATCATCCTGTCTCAAATTAACAGAACTGTACCGTAAATATGAGAAAAGGTGGGCAGAGTAAAATGGAGACCCGTCAGAATCTAGTAATAGATCCGTGTCCTGATCTAGACCGCAATCCACCTGTTGGTGAACTAGGATTTAGAGCATCTGAAACCTGAACTTTTGGCTCACAGGATCTACTTACACATATGGTGATTATTAGAAACTGTTGTAACAATGTCCATGTTTAATATAGGGCAGAATATAAGAGTTCATAATAAGGGCTTCTTAAAGTGTGTAATTTCCACCAAAATTGGGGCATTTTTGTTGTCCTATGCAGTGGTTTGAAACACATTTTTACACAACATCATGGAAAATGATTATTTGAACCAGTGTTTTTGCTCCTTTCTGTGTAGGTGTATGTAAAGAGGACGCAGTAAGGCTGTTTTTACAGCTGCCGCTAATGATCTTCTGTTTTAGTTGCTCATTATTTTTTGTCTTTGATTAACTGTTTACACAGTAAAATGTTTGAAAAACAAGAAATTGACAGCAAAGTTTCTTAATTACTAAAGTGGGACCTTCAGATTGTTTTGACTGTTCAGAAGTCCAAGATCCAGAGTGTTTCAGTTTTTAATGCTCACATTGAAGGATTTTCAAGCACAAAGTGTCTTTTTGTTCTTAATGGCCTTGAACAGCAGTAATTATCGAAATAGATGCAATTATTTTCAGTCAAAACATCATTAATAATTGACTAATCACTTGAGCTTTTAATGTTCTCTTACTGACTCTTTAGTAGATAATCAACTGACTCGATATTTTACTGTTTTTGATTTATTCAGACCAGCAAACTCCAGAGGTCTAAAGCTGTATATCTGCGAGGATGGTGCCACTGTCACTAAAGTCCATACAGTGTGACAAGACGCCAGGACTTGCTCTGTGAGGTTAATTAATAATGAAGCAATCAGTCTCCTGTCAGTCAAATTAATATGACTAGAACAATCAATGGGAGCTGTTATTGCTAACACGCTGATTGGTGTCATGTGATCCAGCATCGCTCTTATGTATCCCTTAATACTCAGAGTTAGAAAGACTGGCGGCATCGAAGAGGTCTGTCAGCCTAAGAACGTGCAGATAAACCATCACGTCATGGAAAATTGATCTCCGTGAACACATGTAGCAGCACAGCCGGTGGCAGCGGGAGTAGTTAGCCTTGATTAGGCGCACTTAGCGTGATTGACAGATTGACAAGTGCTTCTCGATCAATGGCAAAGTGTTGTGCCGTCCCTGCCCTGTCAGCGTGAGCAGCATCCGTGTCCAGACATATTATCATCCAGCTACCGATAGAGGCCAGCCCCCGCTTCTACTGGCTCAGCCGTTTTCCCCCACCGCTGTCCACCTTACACACAAGTAACTCTCAGGCTTTGTAGGATGGTCGATGGAGCCCTGTGCTTATTCAGCTTTTAGTTAACTCAAGGACACTATGTCACAAACATCCCTTGATTGACATTTGGGTGTTTCTTTGTGTGTTTTTGTTCCAGGACATCGACTGGGTTCAAACAGAAAAGCACGTCTTCGAGCAGGCCTCTAATCATCCCTTCCTGGTCGGCCTTCACTCCTGCTTCCAGACAGAAAGCAGGTGAGCTTTTCTATTGCATGAATCGTGATTATTGTTAGTATTGTTTATTTATTTATTTATTTATTTATTTCGCTAGGCTTTGGAAAAATCCTCTGTAAATAAGAGCTACATCAATTTACAAAGACTGTTTACAGGTCTGAGGAGGGACTGCTGCCTGAATCAGGTTGTGCTGGTCATTTATTCAGATTTTAATTTAAGTTAGTTTTTCTTTCTTCTGATTATCAAACAAAGTGATTGAGAAAGCAATCAGTGGGATATAAATCCAGAGCATACCTTTCCTTAAATTTTACCCTCCCAAATGAAATGAATCTAAAGACCCAGATTCATTTCTTGCTACATTTACATATTTCTAAATTTTCTAAATAAAGCTTCACAAATGAATTGCATGGCTTCTCGCAGAATTGCACTGTACTTGTGGCAGTATTGGAGCCAGGGTGCAAAAAGAGGGACACCACACTTTCTTAAATACATTAATAAATATCATTAAATATCCCCATAAGAGTTGGACAATCAGCTGTCTTTCAACTGAGTTCCTCATCACCACGACAAACATGATGAACCAGCCGTCCATTTGCTGCAGGTTCTAGTTTTCTGCAGGACTTCTGTCACCAGCAGCATTACACCACGATGGCGTTAGAATTTCTGAAGATTAGGCTTTTTGGGGATTGGTATTAGGGCTGCACGATTTTGCATAAAATGAGAATCACGATTTTTTTGCTTAGAATTGAGATCACGATTCTCTCACGATTTTCTTTTCCAATATAAATATTTATTGCACTTATTAACTGCACATCAACTTCGTAACAGTTGAAACTGAACATAAAAACAATAAATAAACATAAAAACAATAAATGCCTCACATTTTGTTGTTACCGCAAAATGTTGTACTGCTTGAAATTCCGTCTCCACCGTTGCTCGACAGTGCGTGCATAGAGCAGGTAGTGCAACAATAGAAAAATAGTTGCGGGAGGGCACTGTGTAGCGTTTGTCTAGGGCAGGGGTCAGCAACCTTTAACACCCAAAGAGCCATTTGGACGCGATTTCCACGCAAAAGAAAACTCTGGGAGCCGCAAATACTTTTTGACATCTAAAATGAACATAACACTGTATATATTGTTTTTTTTTTTACCTTTATGCTTTGTGTGAACAACTAAGGTGTGTTGCCTAAATGCATGAAGTGCTACAGAGAAAATTACATTTTATTTATGTAATTAACACATTTTGAACTTTGCAAAATTCCGCCTAAGTATGTATTTTACCTGGTTAATGTGTGTGGCGGGGCGTGGACTGCAGCGCCGCTGCAGGGGAGGCGGACGCACCTTAGCGGTACCCGCAATCACGCCTCGCCGCCTTAACATCTGTGCCACCTATGCTGTTGTGTTGGTGTGTGTCGGGCTGCGAGCTTTAACACCGGCTGTATGCGTAAAGCAACCGTGTGTGAAAAGTGGTCAATAAAAAGATGCTGAAAAGCGTGTTCATGGAAACATAGTCGGGTCTCCCGTGATATGTTTACAATGGGACTTCTGCTCCTGAACCTCTGCGCACAGCGTCTGCTGTACGATCGGGGTCACTTTCATCTTTACGCACGACTGTAAGCTGTCGTCTGTGAGGGGTGAACGTGTTTGTTTTTGGAGAACAGCTGCTGACATAATGTGGATCCGAAGATCCATAATTGGCCTGCCTGGGGTTGAAAGTCTCGCACGGCGTTTCGGCGGGTATATCGGCTTCCGCAAGTGTGATGCTTATTTTGATCGATCAAAAACTAATAGAATATAATTTTATATTTATATTTCAATATCACAATAATCTTCCAATTTAGAACTACGAGTTAAAAAAGAACTAACATAAATAAAGTAGACTTTAGCTAATTACTTACAAAAAATTATTTATTTCCCCAAACCACGCGGAGCCGTAGAAGGACTAAAGATCCGCATGCGGCTCCGGAGCCGCAGGTTGCCGACCCCTGGTCTAGGGTGTTGATCATTTTCCTAAATCCCTCGTTTTGCACAGTATTCATGGGAGCCATATCTTTGGTCAGGTGATAAGTAAGTAATTTCTTTGTGCCTGCGGGAGTTCGACGTGTATAGGGAAGCGCTGTATAAGGTTCCCGTTATTGATGTTTGGGTGGTTGACCGGGATGAATTTTCTCCTGTCACTTTCTCGTCACCCCTGACGTGTTCTCCGTTGTTTCTTTCCTGCCAATTTGAACATCACGGCACAGCTTCTGTATCACGTGGTATAAGGCTCCGCCCTTGTCATTTGTTGAGCAGGAAGAGTGAGCGCTTGTTTTCATGCAGATTATGTCCCGGATCAAAATGCGGTACAATCGTCGTCGTTTCTTTCTTTCTTTCTTTCTTTCTTTCTTTCTTTTTTTTTTTTTTTTTTTTTTTTTTTTTTTTTTTTTTTTAGATCGTTGTCATTTGGAAATGAGATCGCACATAAGTATGAATCGAGATCGCGATTTTCTAACGATTAATCGTGCAGCCCTAATTGGTATGAACATAACCTGATCAATTTAGGGATGCACAAGAGGGAAGGGCTGGGGCTACCTGGTTGGCTGAAGGGGATTGTTCACTAGTAAATAATTTGCACCCTTGTTAATACACCTGGACAACACCCACCCTAGAAAAGTAAAGTTACAGTCAGTGAGTAACTATGTTGGAGTAAATACATAAATGCATCCCTGTGCCTGCATACGTTTCCTCCCACAGCCCAAAGACAAGCATGTTAGGTGAACTGGTGATTCTACAGTGGCTGCAGGATGTGAGCTAGCTCAAAGTGCTGTGTGAATGAGTGATTGGTCCTGGAGTTCAAGACTTGGCCTGTCTTCTACCAGTATAAAGTTGGTGGTTCCTACCCACTCGAAAGCATCTTTGGGCAAGGTACCAAACCCCAGTTGAGGTCATCAAAACACCATTGTACAACAACACAGTTAAATATGCCGCTCCTGTGGTTGAGGTATTATTACGTCTATGTAAACAAAACACTTGTTTTTAGGTCATTGAAGCGTGTTCATGGTTAAGGTTATAGGAAAATCCCTGTCGCGGTGAAAGCCCCTCAAAACGCGGGAACATGTTTTGTGACAGTAAACGTAACTAAAATGACAAAGTTTAGTTTTAGAAGCAAACACATAAGCAGTCCCTTGTGTTTCATTATACTTTAATCCCAAAGCAGCGAAGAGAGCACAAAGAACACAAGCAACACAAAATTATTAAGTGCATTTTTATTAGGTCATGTGTAAGGCCTGGGTTAGACTTCTGCAGGGAATCTATGTGGGACCTGCAGTTTCGGCATGAGTGGCAGACGTCATTGCCGACATTTACGTTTGTGCTCCTCCGTTCTGTGTTAAATAGCTTGTGGTCGTGTCCTGGTGTTATATGTGCGGTTACACCCACGATGTAAACAAATAAAATGCTGGGACTTTTTCCCTTCTTGGTCGCCGCTCTTTGTTGTGGACAGATTTTGTCACTCGAGTTTTTTTTCACTTCTTTGTAGATTCCCCTTTGATTCCCTTACATTCCAGTAGTTTCATCTGTCTCCCACCAGGAATCTGCTGACATTTGTGAGGCCTTATATCGATGCTATAATTATTACTCCTTATATTGAGGTGTCGATCAATATTCTCTCACTGATAAATTAAAAAATAGCGGCGAAAAAGGTATCGCGGGTCAGGTTACGGTGTAGTTATGAAATGTTGGTGTATGTATATGTTTGAAATAAAAATGAACTGAACTGAAGTATAAATCAGTCAGGCTGCTAAGTTATAGTAAAATCAGTTAATTTTGGTCATTGTTGGAATGTCTTATTCACTAACTTCAAATTTAAATACAGGGTTATATGGTAGGGATTTTGACCCTACCATATAACCCAACTGTCTGGTGGTGCAGGTAGAAGCTAATAGAGCCTCAGGCAGCAGCAGACTCATGGGAGACTCGTGCAAACCTGCAGGTGGACTGAGAGGCCCTGAATTTTGACTGTCATCAATATTTCTCAAGTTCATCTGAGAGAGCCTGATTTAATTGGTCTTAGTGATCGAAGGCTTGCTCTCCGTCATTACGTTTTGAGCTGAACTGAAGAGCAAGTTTGAGATTTGAGTGAGGGGCTGAGGGGTACGCAGCTGTAAAGGAAAAGATGTGTTCTTTTTTTGTGCACGAGAACTTCATAAAAGCAAGAAAAGTAATCGCTTAGTGGAAAAATGTTTTGTTATGTTTTTATCGCCTTTGGAAGTAAAAATTTAATTGAAGCTGTAGTAAATATCCACCCCAGACTGACTGTGTTAGATGCAAGTTTTATACAATGAGTGTAATAAAATCAGTAAAGCACATTAGCAGGAAAAAAAAATGAGAGTGCTCATCCAGCCACCCTGACAGATGTCTTATGGATGATTGAAAGGTGACTAATTCTGTATTTAAGAGAAATTAACTTCCGTTTCTTTCTGCAGACTCTTCTTTGTTATTGAATATGTGAATGGTGGAGATCTCATGTTCCACATGCAGAGGCAAAGGAAACTCCCAGAAGAACATGCCAGGTACAGTCTGGCCATTTGCTTCACGTGTGATTAAAGGGACAGATGCGTTTTTAATTTTGTTTATGCAGCCAAAGCTGAATTTAAAAACACAGTAATTCCCCTCTTTGTGTTTCAGATTCTACTCGGCAGAAATCAGTCTGGCGCTCAACTACCTCCACGAGCGGGGAATCATCTACAGAGACCTGAAACTGGACAATGTGCTGCTGGATTCTGAGGGTCACATTAAGCTTACAGACTACGGCATGTGCAAGGTGTGGTTTACGGATTAATGTGGTTTGTAATGATACCGCAGTGCACTTTGGATAAAAGCACCTGCACAGCTGCAGACGTGTCGGTTTACAGCCCTCTGAGATGATCTCACAGCTGATGATCTTTGGTTTTTTTTTTCAGGAGGGCTTGAGACCTGGCGATACGACGAGCACTTTCTGCGGTACCCCCAATTACATCGCCCCCGAAATACTCAGAGGAGAGGATTACGGTGAGGATTACGACATGGAGGCACTTACCAGAAATGCTATCTAATTCTGCAGTTAGAAAGTGTGTGAGGCAAAACTGGGTTTATCTGCACTAACACACTCAAGCTACATTATATATAAACAATTCAACAACTGTAGACAAACGTAGGAACACTTTTTCTTTGGCTACATATTAGTTTTTTAAATTTAGGATATATTTAATTTATTTAAATGGTGCCCGACATACAGCAGTGATCTTAGTGCCCCAAGGAAAACTGTCACCACTGTCCCCAATACCCCACAATACACAAGCCAGGTATCTTACACTGTCACCATAAACCAGGGCTACTAGTGGGTAGTGACTGGTAGAAGAGTTTTTTGCAACCCCTGGGTTATTTATTTCTTGGTTAAAAAAAACAAACAAAACAAAAACACCTAGCTGAAATTTGTATATGTTTTTTTTTTTTTGTAATATAAGCGTGTGCAACCGTCTTTAAATGTTTTCCAACAATTATTGAAGCTGTTATTATTTAAATCAGCTTTATTTTCAGCAAATGTAATGATAAAGTGCATTAAAAGTTTCCTAACTACACCCCGAAAACAAATTTTAAAAAGCTGTTTTTCTCCTGGAAGTTGCTCTTTTAGCACCATCTTTGCTGTTGGGGATTTCTCAACTAATCTAATCTGGGTAATTCAGGACTCCTCTAATGTCTCTAATGGTGAGGCACACCTATTTGCAGGATGGGCTTAATGTGAGAGGGGGGAAAAAAGGAGTGAGAGATGTTCTGTTACTCGTGTAGTCCTCTAACTTTCTTTCTGAGGTGTCATTTTAACCTCTCAAATGTAGCAGAAATCACATTCTGCCGTGCCGTTAGCTTGTCCACATGGGTATTTTTGGTCAAAGTTATGGTTTATATAGCATCCACACCCCCTTTGAGGAAAAGTAAAGACCCAGTTGGGTGACATTTAATGTCTAAAAACGGTAGTTTTTAAAGTTAAATAGCGTGCTTGTCTGTTTCTTTAAATCTGCTGACCTCTGCCTGTGTATGTCTTACTTGCCTAGCAGCCATTTCTGTCTTCATTCAGCAGCTATTCAGTTAATGCTACATTAATTCAGTTAATTTGCACAGTTTAATTATAAAGTTGAGAGACAGCCCGAAAAGAAATGCAGTAAAATGTAAAAATGTGCAGATACATTTGGGGGGGAAAGAGGCATTTGTAATATTCATTGAATCACAAAGGAGCAGATTGAGGAAAAAATTAAGTTGTAAAACAATTTTGTGAAGAAAAAGTTTGAGATTTTGAAATGCTGATTAAACTTCAGTAGTACTAACAGTTGCTAACACAGTGGGTCTGTTTGATAACATTAACTCCATTCTTTAACACCGGTTCATCTACAAAAGGCATTTTGTAGAGGCAGCCGTGCACTAACAGAAGTAGCTCGACTTGAACGGACAGCTTTATTCTCACATTTCGTCTTTATTCTTGAAATTTTTACTTTATTCTCAACGTTTAGACATAATGATAAATTAATCATAAATAAATGCTGCTCCATCTAAACTCATATAAAGAGTCCAAATTGTGTGAAGCTGACAACTTAAAGCATCTCGTAGTTCAGATGTACTTTCAGCTTCTCGGTGAAATATCAGTTTCTACATCCTCAGTGCTGCATGTTCGACTATCCATACACGCAATGCTGTAAAAATAGAAAAGCCTCCTTGGTCACCAAATGTGGAGTCATGGCAACAAATTTCACTGTTAAAAGAAAAAGTTTTTGATTGTTTTTCCCTCCTTTATTTAAAAAAAACACAACACATATGAGCACAGCAGCTGTTTTAGACACAGTAGGAACAGCACACGTGTGAATAATGAAATTAATGACGGCTGGGTTTGATTTTAGCTGCTCGCTCAGCTGTCGCGCTGCCGAGGCTGCTTACAACACCTGCGCTCTTCATACTTAGACACATTGCGATGGCTGTAGTGGGAAAGTTTAAAAAAATAAATAAAAAATGAGCCGAACGGCAAATTGTGTGGACATCAGAGTCACAGCAGGGGCATGTGTGATCCAGTGTAGGTCCACCATTGTTCTGAATGTGATCCTCTTATCATTCAAACTGTTAACCCGATCAATGAGATGATTAAACTTCACTGACTGCACGATGATCACACCCACTTGTCTTTGTGTACAGAAAAACAAACGTCAGGCCCTTTTTGGGGATTTTGGTTGTTACTTATGAAAGAAATCAGCAAAAAAAACAAATTCACTGGGTAAACACATTAGTTGTTTGTTTGAGTAGAGGAAGTCATGTCAGATCTGACCTCTTTTTTTTTATTATTCTTTATTTTTAGACTTTACACAGAAAACTGCGTTCCAGGGTTTTCTTTCCTTATTTTAATAATAATTTACATACATTAAATTATTTTTAAGTTTAAAAAAACTTAATGAAGTCAAAGACTGCATATAAAAGATGGACTTTTATATAAGGGGCGACTCGTGTGGCTGCAGAAACAAGTCAGATTGTATGTATGATCTTCACATGTTTTTGTCCAGAACATGAGAAGGAGGGTGTAGTTTAGTTTTTCGGTCTTCCCCTCATTTATCATGTCCGGTTTCAAAACATCAAGATGGCGATAGCCAAAGGAATCAGTTTGAGGACGCCACAATGGCATCTAAAATGTTCTGTTTTCTCTTTCATGTCTGCCTTACTTGTTTTACAACTTTGACATCATTACGGCTTCTTTTCTGTCGTTGTTTTGACAGAAATTTAGGATTCACAGAAATTTACCCTGAGTAGATTTTAAATTTTAAGTTGTTTTTCAGCTCTATTTTTTTTTATCTGTTTTCTTAACATTAGGGAGATATTGATGTTTAATCTGATTGGAGGATTTCCTCCTTGTAAAGAAGAAACTGGAAGTTCTGTTTTTTCTGTAGCCACTTCCATTTTCGATCCAGTTTCTGGTTGGCAACATATCAGGATTACTTAAGCTTTATTACCAATTAATACATATGTTATATCCCATATGTTGTGCTGCTCGCCTCACATTCATATTGTGAAAATTTATGCAGTTTACATTAAAAACAGCCTTATATCTCCATGTTTGCCCTTCTCCTTTCATGCTTATGTCATCAAGTGTTGTCCTGTTTTAAATCACAGTAACACTACAGTCTTCAGAAATCTGTGATGTGGAGCAAAACCAGATGTTTGAAAGTGCTGTTACAAGTGAAGTGACAGCTAAGATTTGGTGAAATGATGCAGCTGTTCAGCTCCAATGCACACGTGCCAAATTCAAGGCCCGCGGGCCACATGTCTCTTAATTTTTAAATACATTTGGCTCGCTCCGTTTTCTCAGCTGAGGATGAGGTTGAGCATCTTATTAGCACTATTAGCATTATTTTCTTGGCTAAGTATTATAAAGACTACGGTACTTGTTTGTAGACTAGCTTAGAGCTTTATGTGGACCAAACTGTAGGTGAGAAGGTGGTGTGAGACATACAAATTAATTTACTGGAAATGCATCTGTCCTTCATTTTCTTTCAGAGTTAAACTGATTGTGACACTCCTGCCCTAATGGCTTAAAAAAAGAGAGAGAGAGAGAAATAGGCAATCTGAATAATGTGCTTGTTGTTGAAGGTGTGATAATATACAGAAACACCAACTTTCAAGGTGAAGGTGGTTGCTATAGTAACCCTGAAATGCTGGTGTACTTTGAAGTTTTGTAAGTGGCAATTAAAAGTTCTCCCTCTCTAATTGCAATAAAGATAATCGTGCTGCTCTTTTTTTTTCTCTTTTTTTTCCCCCTGCAGTCGTCGGTCATTTGTGTTGTTTTGGCGTTTCAAAGCGTCAGAGCTGTAACATACGATATGTGTGTGTTTGTGTGTGTGTCCCAGGGTTCAGCGTGGACTGGTGGGCACTAGGCGTGCTCATGTTCGAGATGATGGCGGGCCGGTCGCCCTTCGACATCGTCGGCAGCTCCGACAACCCGGACCAGAACACAGAAGACTACCTCTTCCAAGGTAACGCGTGCTTCTGCGGTTCGTAAAAAAAACTGCTGAGTTCATGCAACACCTTCATGTTGACACCTTTCTATTGGCTTCTCTCAATACCAGGAACATGCCATCTGTTACAGAGAGAAGTGTGAAACCATGTGTTCCCTCCCCCACCCCATTATTTCAGTATAAATATGGTTTTATATTGTGTTTGTTTCTTATAATTAACAGTGAGGTGGGTTAACAAAAAGATTCATATCTTGGGCTGCTGCGAGCATACCCAGCAGGATTGAACTCATAACAGCAGCAGTGTTGGCACCATCTCATCCTCTCCTCTTCTTGTCCACCCCTTGACCCCTTTTCTGTCACCTCCTGCAGTAATATTGGAAAAACAGATCCGAATCCCACGCTCGTTGTCAGTCAAAGCTGCCAGTGTCCTCAAAGGATTCCTCAACAAGGTAAGAGAGGGTCCGACAGGCCTGTAGCAGTGCCACCTCTTACTGTTTTGTTTTTTTTTTTTTTTGGGGGGGGGGGGGGGGGGGGGGAATGTATCCACTTTCCTTGCCAATTCTCTCTTCTCACTTTCTCCACCTTTCTTCTTGGGTATTGGACTTAATATCTTTCCTTTCCACCATAGTCTCCCACCGTCTCTCACCCTCTTCTCGCACTCACTCCCACAGGATCCCAAGGAGCGCCTGGGCTGCCACCCTCAGACGGGCTTTGCCGACATCATGGGCCACCCGTTCTTCCGAAACGTCGACTGGGAGCTCGTGAGTGATTCAATTTCATCCTCTGAAAGAACTGACTGAGAAAAGCAAATGAAGGAAATCAGCATTGGTGCATGCCGCACGCCGGATAGGTCAAAATAAATCCATACAATCGATTGCGGGGGGAGAGGGGGAGAAAAACAAGAGCTGCCGCGAGACAGCAGAAGGTCAAATCTTAGTGCGCAGGGTCGCCGTCTCCTGCGCTCTTTCTCCTGCCCTGCAGGTGTAGACGCTCTGTCAATACTGAGGTTATTAGCTGTGGGGTGAGGCTTGTTTCTTTGTGAAGAGCAGGCAGCTGGAAACAGACAGGCCAGGCAGAAGACTGACAGCAGCAGATACGATTACTCACACACACACAGAGGAAGTTTAAAGACTGAGAGGAAACGAGAGGGGACGGATCACACGGGGCCGATATGTCGATCTCTGCATGTCCGGATTGTCGAGCAGTGGTTCACGTTGACGGAGAAGCCATTAACACTCTAATTTCAACACCACTGTTTACGAATCGTTTCATTCACAAATTTCGGCGTGATTACTGGAACCTCAGAGAAGCTCGTAGGTTGGCTCGGGTATCGCTGATGCTTTCTCTGAAGCTGCGGTTTGCACTCGTTGCCACTAATACTGAAAACCACATGCTTGACTGGATTCTTGCTATGACTGGTATTTGTGTCTGTGTATAATCCTTTTTTATAGTTTATGCTTGAAAACCAGTATGAGTGTGAATATAAATGTAGAACGCAGTGCAGGAAATGAAGATGTGGACCTGTATTTACAGATGTTAGTCACTTGTTTGGTATCTCGGAATGACTTGTAGAAAAAAAAAATACCAGTGAAATTTAAACTAGGGCTAAAAATACTTCGTTATTTCTGTTGCTTCCTGTTATCAGTTTCAGCGATGAGTAAATTATCACCCAGGAGTCTTTTTAGGTTCCTGTTTTATGACCCTTAGAACCATAAAATGAGTGTCAGATGAGACTCACAGCCTCATGTTGATATTAGCTTCAACCTTACATATGAGCGCATGAATGAATGAATAATTTATGTATTGTTAATGTATCCAACTGAAGGACTGATGAGCTGATGGGGCCCAAACTGTGCTCATGGATGAGCTACAGCAGGGGTCGGCAACCTTTCTGATGAAATGAAAAATCACCAACAATGCCCGGCGGGCCGATGGCCAGTCCAGCTATGGTCGTGCCAGCTGTAGCACGCGTGCCCAGGGTTGCCGACCCCTGAGCTACAGAGTCACTGACCTTCTAGTTTTATTCTATTCTGTGTTTTATAAAAGGTGGAGAACGCACGCAGGTGAGAATTCTAAGGTCACATCTGCAGAACGTGCGTATTTCTAATCTGATTAATCACCCAAAACTCAAAGTTAAAGATGCACAAAGAGATGTTTGAGAAGCTGAAACCAAGTGAATACATAACATCTGCACTTGAAAAATGACAACAATTGGAGAGAGGGGGAAAAAAAAGTTTGATATGCCAACTAATAAAAATTGAAATCACATAAAGTAATGACAAAGATGAGGCAAACACGACTTAGTGTGCATAACTTTGTTTCTGAACACTTTTATTGAACCTTCTTTATTTAATTGATCTGTTTTACTTACCTGTCTCTGTTGTTTAAGGAAAAATAAAATTAATTAATTTAATAATAAATAATTTGATTTTATGTTAAGTGGTTTAAGGTAAAGGATGAAAGTGAATTTTACAGTTTAGGGCTAATTGTGTTGAATACTATTTGTTTTGGTTTTTTTTACTTAAGTAGAATGAAATTATACTGTTGTGGTATTTTTAGCGATGAGAACAAATCTGTCATGTCTGAATTTGCCGTCAAGTATTCATCGTACTTTGCTAAAAAAAAGTTTACATTTTCTACCCGTTTATAAACTTAATTAACTCTCAAGTGACCTCTTCTAGAGTCATTTAGGACCCCTGTCACATGTTTATATGTGTCGTGACATTTTTAAATTGTAAAAATACTAACCTACCTCCAATATCTTAAATTTCTCATATGAAATTGGCCCATTGATGTGGCATGGATAATGGAAAACTGTGTCATCAAAATGTTACTCTGCACAACATGCGTATATTACAGACACACAAGATATCTTTACCCCTTGAAAGCCTGTTAGGAGTGACCCTTGAAGCTCTTTTGTAAAGTGATCAGGTTCTGTCATATTCTGTCAATACTGTGTTAGACCTCACATTTGTTGACTTTATTATAGAGGTCAGGGAGAGGGGTCTCTGCCTATGCAGCTGCCTATGGAAAAACCCAGAAACCGTTCTAATGGGCATCCAACCCTCATCTTTATTGATATACCAGGAGGTGGTCAGGTGTGATGTGTATGCTAAACAGAAGTGTGGAAGCAACAAAGGATTAATAAAGCACCCTGACTGTGAAGACTTGATTGTAATTTGTTGATCAAAGTTCCAGTTTCCAGTTTGGTGTTAAGCTCCCAGCAAACTGTAATACACAATTCACTCAAACACACTTTAACAATTAAAACTGTCTGTTATTGAAAAGAAAATACAGGAAATTAATATTTGACTAAATTTGTAAACCCTCTCCAGAGAAAACAACATTTAAGTACATCAGAACATTTTAGAGTGTTTCATAGATAAAGACAACTCTTAAAAGCCATTAAAAGCATTACTGTATAAATTATAGTTTGGTCATTTAAGTGTTAAACTAATCCAGATTAAACCTGCTTTATATCTTTTAAAGAAGACAGAGCACGTAACAGCAGCTTTATCTGCACAGACAGACAGGGCAACTCGCCAGGATCACCGTGACCTCTTTTCCCTGTTTGGTCTGGAGCTAAGACCCAGCACTCGGTCAGAGTGTCTGGAGGATCAGCTTACAACCCTCCCACCCCCTTTCCCCCAATGCTGATGTTAAAGTTTGCCCCGCAGTGTGCCCTCTGGCCTGCAGGGGGAGCAGTTATTGCCCTCCAAACAAGTGCAGTAACACTCGGGACAGAGAGCTGCATGTACACTGTGATAGGCAGGCAGGCAGAGGAAATGAGTGGAAGTCCCTAATAAAAGTTTTTACTCTGTGTTCAAATGCTTTTGAGTGGAGAGGACGTCACTCAGGCCTGATTACAGCTGCGGGAGAGCTTATCCTCTCAGAAATCCTGTTTCTGTCGGACAAACTCATTTACAACCTTGATACAGTCACTATTTGAAGCTTCTTAATAAGACTGCAAATAAGGATTGTTTCCTCTATTCACAGATTATTTCTCAATAGATTAATCTCTTAGTGTATAAAAGATGTGAAAAATATAGTCACAGTTTCTCAGAGACCAAACAGATGCTTTGAAATTAGATTTTTCTGGCCACTCTGAAAAGCTCTTTTTTTTCTTTTTTTGGGGGGGGTTAATCGATCACAAAAACACTTGCAGATTCATTTTCTATTAAGCAACTAATTGGTTATTTAAAGAATTATTTAAAAACTGGGTCCTACCTTCGTCCTTTGCTTTACTTCCAGCTGGAACATAAGCAGGTGGTCCCTCCGTTCAAGCCCAACATCTCAGGGGAATACGGACTGGACAACTTTGATGCCCAGTTCACCAACGAGCCAATCCAGCTCACGCCTGATGACGAGTGAGTCAGCGCTTCATTTTGTGCTCATTTCCTGTTGCAGTCGCAGTTTTCCGTCGATTTTAACCGACTCTTTGATCTTTTTTCCTCCATTTTTTTCCTTTTTCAGGGACGTCGTGAAGAAGATCGACCAGTCTGAGTTTGAAGGCTTCGAGTACATCAACCCTCTGCTCATGTCGGCGGAGGAGTGTGTGTGAGGGGGCGTGGCGTCTGTGCACACGCACACCACACACACACACACACACACACACACACACACACCCACACACACACTCATGCACGTGTTTACGTGGCGTCTCAGTGTCTTCAAGCTGCATGGTTACGAGACAACCCGATGACATCCACCTTCTGTTCGAGGGCCGCACACATGCACATGTAGAACGCTTATTTGCCAAAACGAATCTCACACTCTGCCATTTATAGCCACTTGTCCTTAAGCCTACCTTCTTTCTTAATTATTTTTATATCATGTAAATCTGCACTGATATCAGAAATATCTCGTCGGGGCCTCTTTGTCGGTGGCCAAAGTGGCTGCTAAGTTCTTCCAGTGTCGCTGTATGTGTGGGGGGGTGGGGGGGAAGAGGCACGGCCCCCTTCCGACAGATGAACTGAGCTTCCTCTCCTTCCAGCTGGTGGGGTGTTTTCAATGCATATTTTATTTGTACATATATGAAAATACTAATGAGGATAAACGTTAGACAGCGACTTTTTAGCTTCAAGCCAGTCGGACAGCACTGACATCTTAAAGTTTTTGGAATTAGCTTTGTCACGACGTCCCCCGCCCTTCTCTGTAGAAAAAATCATAACACTAGCCTTTAAAAAAAAGAAAGAAAGAAAGGAAAAGAGTAGAAATGACAAAATAAATAAAAACTATATATTTTTCTCATGTTTTGTTTACCATTTGTCAAAGTGTTAAATGTTCCAGCCCTGAGTAAAAAACAAAACAAAAAAACCATGAATGCTCAACATCTGGACTGTAAGGGGCTACTTCAGGTCCCTTCTTTCACAGTGAAGGAACCGAAGCGGCAACGTAACACTAATAACAAGGAAATGCTCTCAAACTGTGAAATGAAGTCGCTCGTTCTGCCAGGAGACGGGCTGGAAAAATGGCACACGATACCTGAAAGCTGGAGCACAGGTTTGTATCTTTCTGTGCGGGGGCAGTTGATGACGCTCACATTCATACAGAACCAAAAACTAAACACATGAAATGTCTTGCTGGTATGTATTAGAGGGTACAAAATACGTAAGGAAGATGTGCTGTCATAGAAATTATATATTTAGATCCCCCCTCTTATTTTAACACATCTTTCTAAAAACTTATGATCTGTTATCTGTCTTTTTTTCTTTGGTATTCATTCCATGTTTGTCTTTTTTTTTTTTTTTTTTTTTTTTTGCTGCAAATCAAAATATTAAAAGAAAGAAGAGCTCAAAAGAGCAGTGGACCGCACCGTGAAAAGGTTTTAAAGCTGTAACCCATATCCACTGGACTCAGTTTTTACCATGTTCGGCCCGCAGTTTATTTTCTGAATTAGATATTTTATAAAACTGTTAAAAACACAAAGCATCTCTGTACCCGCAAACTGTAAGCGGGGGTGCACAAACCTCTGGGTCCTCCGGCGGAGCACTCTGATCTGTTACACTTGTTACTGTTGCTTTGTTGTTTCTTTCTTTTGTGGATATGGTTAGTTTTGATTGTTTTTTGTTTTTGTTGTTCTTTTTTTTATCACTACATTGATTCCAAAATGTTACTGGGTGATCCCAATGGAAACACTTTTTGTTGTACTTGTTGTGTTTTGAGGATGTTTGCCATCCACAGGACACTGGTGAACTTTATTATTAGCGTTCAGAGAAAAAAAAAGAAAAGAAAAAACAGACACTAAAATAAACATTTTATTTCTCTCCTTGTGGTAATATGTGTTTGTCGGTGTGGCTCTGTCTTTGGTTTAAAAGGCACTAGTAAATAAAAAAGAAGTGGAAATAAATTAGAGCTGTTAATGACTTATAAAGATACTATTTAGGAGGAAAAGCCTTTAGTACGTTCAATGAAAAGCAAGAATAAAAAAAAACAGAACTAGAGGAAGTGGGAGTGAATGCAGTACAGGGTTCAGAATTTCATTTTTGTGCATCAGATATTGATTGTGGTTAAAAATACAGCAACGTTTCTACTGATTTGTTTGATTCAGCCACTAAAAACATATATGTAACACTTTTTGTCCCCTGGGTTATCTTCAGAATAGTTACCATGTAGTTCAGAGGAATAATTAATATTCAGTACGAGTTTTCATTTCCCTTTGAGGAGCTTTGTCAAGTAGATCTCCGGTGACGTCACAGCAACGTCACTGCTGCTCGCCGTGCAGCTGAGGATTCAGATGTTTTGATAAAAAATTTAACACGGTTGGGAATTGGTGTTTCATGCCAGGGATGAAACGCTGGGTATCTTTGCCTCTGCTCCTTTTCTCGCTACATTTTTTTTTTTCTTTGAGTCTGTCTCTCACTGGTCCCTCTGATTACATCACTCAGACATCAGAGACCATGGTTAATGATGGAAATAAGGCTTTTGGTTCTCGGAGGTGCATCATTTTACTCTGTAAAGTATGTTTGCTCTAAATATAAACACTTGGTCATCTGCTGCAAGTTGTGTGGATTAAACCAAACCTGGTTTCTTTGAACGAGGTGGGCTCGCACCGAGATTATCTTTACTTTCTGTTTCATATAATGTGGTTCATTTCACTTTCAGTCAGTGTGAGTGAGTGTACTTCAGGGGTTACACACCCACACACACATTAACTGATAGTTTCAGTATTGCATACAACAATTCCCATCATCCTGCTATAAATTAATCTCCTGTTCTTGAGTATAACCTGTGGTCTGCACCCTGTCATTCTTCCATTAATGAAGATGTCTGGTGATTATACACTGATAATGATACGCCTACTTCATCGAGAGTCTAGACTTGGTTAGATGTGAAGTTATTTCTCTTAACCATGGAAATAATTCTGTCATCATCCACTTCAGTCGTCCTCTGTGGTTTTTCAGGCCTTTCGATGTTGCTGAATTGTCCAGTGCCTCCATTCTTTTTACAAACGTACACCAAACATCAAATTTATTCATTCAGATAATTAATGACAAGGAAAAATGTGATTTGTATAAACAATGTACACCAATCAACTAACTTTTATTTGACCTGATTCGATTACATTTGACATTGTACATGTATAACAAAATTTACACATTTAATTTAAAGTGAGGATTTTGAGCTCTTTCTCTTTGAGCTCTTTTTTGCTCTCTCTCTCTGATGGGTTTATTTGATTTATTTTGGTCTTTCAGCCTAACGATGGCGTCCCTCACTTGTGCTCTCATTTGTTTGAAGCTCATATTGAGAATTTAAGTGAACATTTACCAAATGCAAGCTTAAACCCTGAAATCAACTCTTATTTTGTCACTGAGTAATCAGGGAACCAAGATTATTATTGTGATCTAAAATTAAACTAAAACTAGATGTGAAAAGATATAACTTTCAAAAATTCTATACAGTGACCAAATTTCAGATTTTAAAGTGGTTTTAAGTGGATGAACAACTTGTATACTTTTAAGTAGAATAATACCATTTTTCACCTGTTTATTTTGCGCAGGCACATCGTAGACTTTTTAATCTGAAACCCTTTCTCAACCTTATGCAGTCGTAGATTTCATATCGCTGGATTCAGCACAGTTGGCCATCTTCATCAAACCCCAGCTGGTGTTTTTGTGTTGGTCCCAACCAAATCTGCCTGCAAATAATTAATTTTTTTTAAAATTAATGACAAATATGTTAATGCAATAACCAATTTCACATGTGGGAGAGAATATGAAATACTATGTTATACTAGAGGCAAAGTCAGGTAGATTCTTCCTTTTGGGATTTGTGTGTGTGTGTTTAAATCCATCGAGTAGTTGTGAAACTTTGGCAATAAAAGTTGTAATCGAATAAATAAAGTATGCAGCACCAGTGACACCCACACTGGAGCAGTTTTTCAGGGTGGCTCTTGCACTAAAGAGGATTTTTCTTTCTTTGGTGCACTCTTGGGCTCATGAAACATCACAGTGGGACTTTTCACTGCTGCCCACTCCCAAACATGAGCTCTCACCCACATGAGTGTCTGGAGAGAAGGGAAATATACTCGAGGTGCAAGGTTGTGCTCTTTTACTCCAGCTCCCTGTGGCTCTGATGGTCACATGACTCCTCTTTGACTTTTAGAAGGGTCTTGTCATCCCGAGTGGGCTAAAAGGTCACGAACACAGACAACGCTGTGCGTTAAGAGGTGAAAGTTAGGTCATGGAAATAATGGTGTGTCAAAAATAATAAAATATATTGATTAGTGTGCTGCAATAGCTCGCACAGCAGTGGGCAGGGAACCATCCTGCTCCTCTCAACCATCGTAGAGGATGAACCAGGAAATTTTGTAGAAATTGCTCCCTTTGTGCGACTGCAGAAGACATGGTGCTGCAAGCAGGACAAGGATAAATGTCTTTTGCATAATTCTCTATTCCCGTGATGGCATATTTGACATTGTTCCTGTGCCCTCTCTGGTGGAGAACAGGAGTAGGCCTCCCCAGGCGCTGTGGCTTCACATCGCCCAGTGGAAGACACGGGGAAGGCTAACCTTGCATAATTAATGATGTAAAACAGGGAACGGGCTGAAAAAAACCATCCTGTTCTAATTGCACTTATCTTGTTGGGTGTTTTATTCCTTCCCTGAAGGGATTAATTAAGCAACACAAAAATTATACTTAGTAAAACACACGGTGAGGTGCATCTCACTGCTTTTAGTGGCGCTCTTCACTGTAACGCTAATGACTTACTCTGAGTGACTAACATCTGCAGTCAAACATGTAGGCTTGTTTCATATTTGTCACTTAAGTGACTGTAAACGATGCCATTAAAGCTTCTTGAGCCATAGTGTAACAAAACATGGGAGGAACACCTTCATACTGTGTGTAAATGAGTCGGGCTGACAAATGTGCTCAGCTGCAGTAAAAACAGCAAACCGATGACTGAAAAGTGAAAAAAAAATCTTATCAGAGATTTCAGTTTTAGTTGGTTTGATTTAGTCGTTGGATATTACACCACACTCCACTTTAAAGATTAAAGACTAAAAATACTTTTAATTTGTCTTCAAATTCAGCAATACTCTTAATCCATGTCGGGGGAACTGGGTGTCTACATGTGTCTACATGCTTACATATGTCCTCCTCATTAAATCTGCTCTACCCAGCAGCAAGAAGAAACCAGAAACACAGCAACATATAATATAATCATAGAGTACCGTGCAAACCCCTCATTTCTGCATATTTTGCTGGGAGAATAGGAAACGGGTGCAGTGATTTATTGAAATGTGCAAACTTCCATAATGTTGAGGACCGGGCTCTGGGGAGGCCAATCGATGACTGACAGTGTCCACTGTGTGTTTTCACTGTGTGGGATGGTTTTATTGCATTGGCTGAAAAATGAAGCTGTTTCCAATCAGACACTTCCCAGATGGTTTTGAATGCTGGATCAAAATTTGATGGTACTTTTCTGCATTTATGATTTCATCAGTTTTGACAAGATCTCCAACATTGCCAGCTCAAACTATGACAGTGCCTCCACTGTGTTTTACAGATGGCTGTAGACACTCACTGCTGCACTTCTTGTGACCTCCTTCATACATATCAATATTGAATTGATCTAAAACGTGTTGAAAGTTTAATATCTACATTCATCAAACCTGTTTCCACTAATTTTCAGCGTAATTCAGCATACCTCAGCCTTTTCTCCCTCTTTCTCTTCCTTAAGAACGGCTTCTTGACATCTGCCATAGATATTTTTGCCTACCACTTCTTCTTTTGTCCTCCAAGGTTTTTTATTTTTATTTTTTTTTTTTTTTTTGGGGGGGGGACTTTGACGTTTTGTTTATTTAAATAATCTATTTAATTTCTGGTTTGTTCAGTGTTTCCATTTACTTCATGGATTCTTCTTCAGAGTTTTTCTTCCTCTGTCTCGTCAGCTGTGATTTAGTTCACCTGTGTCTCGTCGTCCTCAGCTGTCTCCACTTCCCCTGATTGCCCTTCTGTATACTTATGGTCACTATCTCTCCTTTTATTTATCAGAGTGACCTGTCCCAGTGTTACTCTGTTTTTGATTTAAGTAAATGTATAATGTTCAGTTTTTCTCATTTTGTACTGTGTGTGTTCAGTTGAATACATGGCTTAGTTTAGATCAGTCTTCACTTTCCTACAAGCATCTGCATTGAGGTCCTCACTCCATTCAGTCAGTAGCCTCCACTGACCATAACAGTTTCCTCAAATTTAGTATGAAGTATAAACTGTAAATCATGCCAAGATGTGGTTTTCAGCTAATAGTGCTTTGGGAATCGGTTTGTTGTTCCAAAAATACTATTATATACTATATATTATGTTATCATTAGAATTTTTAATTGATTCAACTAAAGAAATACAACAAAAATGGGTTTTTGTGACAGGTTGCTAGTAACACAGTGATTAAAGATATAATTTTAAATTGGTTCTTAGCTAAGTTGTCTGTTATTGTGTACAATCCCTTGAGTTAGGTGAATTTTTATCCTAGAATTATTCTAAGGTCAGTGTTACGTAGCTTAAAATAAGAAAATAGTCAGGTACAAGGACTGGAAGGCAAATGAGTGAAAAAGCAGCCAATGTCCAAAGACAAACTTCTGAAAGCCTCCAGAAAGCCTGAAGAACTCCAGACTGCTTTTAATAAATTAGGAAAAAGTGACTCCTTGGAAACAAAATATGAAGAAATGAGGGGTGACTCAAGACTTTTGTACAGTATTGCATGTAGCATCAATTATGTTAAGTTCCCCTTAAATATCAGTGCAGTCACAGTTACAGATGTGGATCTTATTAAGCTGCATGACAAGGTGTAGCATTTGGAAATCCCCCGGTATGATGAAGTATGCGTCTGCCACATTTCTGTCTGCTCTTTCCCCCCACAGCAGTTTCTCATTTTAGTGTGTGTTGTAATTTTTTATTTCATTCTTAGTACATAAATCACATACTGGCTGTGTGTCATAAGGGGCTGTTGGTTTAAGGCTATTACTCAGAAGACAGCAACACCAAATACTAATTTTAACTTGACTCAAAGTACATTATCTGATGAAAGTGAGCAGCGCTGTCTTTTTTAATAATCTGTGAAACGGCTTCAAACACGGGATTATGTACGGGAGTTAATAATCCTGACCAGGACTGTTAATGTAGTTAACTTCCAGCAGAAAGGCTGACATTTATGATGACAGTGACGAAGAACCTGAATGTTATTTCAGTCATTCAAGTCTGGCAGTACAGACCTGCTTATTAAAGACAGGTCCCTACTGCTGATGCAGCCTTTCTTATGTGTTGCACCTCTGCATCAAAAGAACTGTGAATTTTGAAGACAATCTCTTACAGTGAATTTGCACAAAGGAAGGAATAACATAGGAATTATTTTGGTGTTCACATGTGACATTATTGTGCATTTTTCATTAATATTCACATGCAGTCTAAATAAAGGATGCACTGGACTCCATAAAGATGTTCAGGTATTGGAGACCAGTCCAGGTTAAAGTGAACCATCTATGCTCATTTCCAGCTCTACATTTATGCAAGTCTTCTAGAGTAGCTTTGTATGATTTTAAGTATCAAAAATAAGCTTCTTTGTCTTATGCTTGGCTTTGTTGCAGCACCTCAGGTCAGTCACTGTCTGAAACAAGCTGTTTGAGCTCATCTTTGCTTAAGCAGAACTGTCTTGTGGTTTGCTGCCGCTCACAAACAGAAGCTTTTACCAACAGGTGGGTGGGGTTTCTGTGCACACAGCTAGGGTTGTGCCTTCGACGATCACATTAAGGATATCCTCTTTCTTTGAAGTCAAAGAGAGTCAAAAACAGAGCGCACACAAGGATTTCACATACAATGATTTCATTATTTGAAGCTCTTTATCATGATCGTACACCTCTGTAACGGTGTGTATATGACACAATACGAGGGGGAAATAACTAATTACAGGGAAGAGATTATTATGTACCCCTCTGTGTAAACTCTTGAGTCACCCCTCATTTCCTTGTATTTTGTTTCTAAGAAGTCAAACTTGTAATTTTTAAAATGGTCTTGAGCAATAGCTCTCCAGGCTTCTGAAGGTCTTTCAAAAATTTTCTTTGGACACTGAATGATTCATAGGTCAGGCCAAACACAAAACTCGTGACTGTTGTAGTACACATGGCACTTTGTAACAGGCTGCCAGTAACATACATATCATTTGTTGTAGTTATCTTTAGTTAATAATTATATAAATATCTACAGTAGATGAACAGTATCTGAAAGTGGTGTCTATAAGCAAAAGGAAAAAAAAAAGACTTGAGAGATGCATCTGACCCTTCAGCTGATCTACTGTTTGTCTCTGCTGACGCCTTGTCAGAATTGATCTCAGTGCTGGTGGCTGTCAAGAAGCTGTTCTTAGGGAAGGGACAAAAAGCTGAAGTATACCAAACTGCACCATAACTGGACTGAAAATCAGTGGCAACAGGTCTTACAGAGGGATGAATCCAATTTTGAACTTTTTTGTTCAAATCATCATCAATATGTCAGGATGTCAGGACACGGTGAAGGCTGTGTCATGGTTTGTGGCTGAATTTCAGCCTGTGGCATTGGGGATCTTTTCAAAACAGATGGAATTACACTGTGTAAGACCATCTGGACAGAGTAACACTGATCTTAAACACACTGCCAATGCAGTAAAAGCATACAACGCTTACACTGGGTCTAATAAACCTGTTAAGGTTTATGCAGCAGCCTCAAATTATCAGTATTGGTAAATAACAAACTCATTTTTTATGTTTCTGTTGAGAAACATAAAGCATGTGCAAGCCCTTTAACTGAAATCATGTTTTTAATGCTAAAATAATTGAATTTTCAAATTTTCCGTTTTATCAGTCATGGATTGGCCTCCCCAGAGCTCGGATGTCAGCGTTATTTAAGCGGTGTGAGATCATCCTGACAGAGGAGAGAACAGAAAGTCAGCCAACATCCAAAGAAGAGCTTTGAATGTCCTTTAAGCAGCCTGACAAATGACAAGAAAGCTTGTCTGAGAGAGTTCAGGGTGTGATGAAGTATAAAGGTGGTCATACCAAATATTGACATCCAATTTCCATTTATACAGAAATGAGGGTTGACTCAACACTCAACACAGAAGAGTACATTTATTCAGTCACTGCTCCCTACATAAAATGACTCAGTGAACTGATTATAGAGCTGGGGAAAAGTGAACGCTGCTATCAGATCAATACTTGGTTTATTCAGATTCCATTGGCGGACTGGTCTGAGATATCAGGACAGGAAGAATCTCATGCTGTACTTTGATTATTTTAACTTTAGTAGCTGCTACACGAGTTAGAGGTGCCCTGGTTTGGATCATTTGCGATGGTTTCTGGTTTCCAGTTTTTTGTTCCACTTCCCAAACTCGAATCGGGTTTCAGAGTATTCTGGTGTCTCTCAGATTGCTCCAAGCTGTGTACGGAATAGGCTTTAAGTTTCCAAAAAGTGGGCCATGTGATTTAGAGGGAGCATATTAGCATCCAATCGGTGGGATTTAATATTAGCGTTCTTTAAAGCACCTAATTACATAAAATTTTACATAGTTACCATTTTCCCTGCTCCTTCGTGCTTAATTATAGGAGACAAATGATGATCTGATACCGAGGAGAAACCTGATACATGCTGACACATCACGGAGAAGAAAGCCTCGCGAGTGTCCTTCTGACACCTCACACTCTGCGGTGAAGGCGCGAAGACCTCAGACCACCACTTCAGCGAGCTCCACGTACATCTGCTGAACGGCTTAGTACGTATTTCAATATCTGCCATTGATCCGAGAAGAGATGTATGAAAACAACTGCGAGGTGTCTGCCCCCAGGGTCCACTTAGTACTAAGTCCAATAACGGTTAGACAGGCTCTCAGCTAATGGAGAGGCTTATCAATGCAGAAGACTGCTACTCTCTGTCTGTGAACTCAAGCTCCCCCCACCACTGTCCTCTTCATCCTTCGGATGTTTTTTTTTCTTTTTGCTGCATACCCCTAATGAACAATCAGTGCTGGTCACATTATTGCACATATGAGATTAATTTACTCCCTGCAGTACACAGAGTGATGTTATTACAGGAAAATCAATGTCCCTCTTGTTGTTCTCTGGGGCTGGATGGGGTGTATGCACATCTGCTCTCATAATGCAATTGCTGACCTTGCTGTCAGAGAGCGAACCAGTGAGAGAGGCAGAGAGAGGCTGCGGCGAAACGTCCGACCGTGTTGTTTATCAAAGCTTTATCGAGCCTCTCTGTTCTCACAGACGTGTGACATCAGATTGTGGGTCAGCCAGCCAGCCACGGTGCACTCCAGCTGAGAAAACGCCAGCATGTGTCGACAGAGGAAGATAACCTTCACAGATTCCTGCAGAAAACAGGACTTTTATAAATGATAGTGTGGATTCAGATTCAAGAGTATTTAAAGTTAATACAACGTGGCCGTCTTTAAATTAGAAAATGTAACTTCTAAACATCCTCTTAGTCAGATTTCATTAACTCTCACAGTGCCTAGAAGGACAATGGTGCTCCTGAATGACCTCTTGACCTTTTTTAAAAGAAAGGGCCATATTAAAAAGGGGGGGAGGGGAGCTTTGGGAGAGGAAACCACCCTTTTTACCCAGTGAGTTTGCCCTCTATTATCCCACCCCCCCCCTCTCTATCTGTGTGTGTGTTTTCTACTGCAAACTTGATGGGAAGCCAGTGAGATAGATGAAGCAACTGGAGTGCCATTTCGTGCCAGGAAATATCAACTGAGGCCATGTCGATAACCACAAAAAGATCCAAGCCATAAATAATCAGACACATGAACTGCTGTAAATGTAATTTTGGAAACTGATGACTTCTGCTTGTATCCGTTTTATATCCTTGTAAAGTGAATATGTTTGAGTATTCTGGTGGGTGGCTGGATGGAAAAAGCAAGACATTTAAAGATGTCCCCACAGAATTTTTGAACTGATATTCTACAGGAAAGTCATCCTGAAAAGTTTTGGCTTTGCTACTCTTGATTTAAAGTTGTGGCAATGCTTGTTTAAATGTCCTGTAGTACGTGTGACCTCGATCAGATGCTTTCGGTTGCCATCAACAAGCTTCTGGGATAATTCCGGCTGGATATTTGACCACTCTTCTTGGCAGAATTGCTAGAATTCATTTAAATTTGTTGGCTTCCTGTAATCTTACAGGCACGCTTACACGTAGTCAACAAATCTTCGATATGGTTGACGTTTAATTTGAGTCTCTTTCATCCATTTAAAAACTGATTTTTATGTGTGTTTTAGATTATCGTTCTACTGGAACACCCAACTGTGCCCAAGTTTCAATTGTCTAGCTCAGAGGTGTCGAACATACGGCTCGAGGGCCAGAACAGGCCTAGCAAAGACTCCAATCCGGCCCCTGGGACCTCTTTGGGAAATGTGAAGGAAGGAATACATTTTAGGATAGTAACGATGTAATAGAAGAAAAAGTGTATGACAGAAAGGTTCCTGTTTTTTATGGTTTTTTTAACTACTATAGAAATTTCATTTTGTTTTTTGTTTTTTGTTTTATACAAAGTGTCCACAGTAAAATAAATGAGTAAAATAGGATTTCTATGACGTAACAAAAATGTTCTGATTTATAATTACAGGACAGTTTGGGCAATGAGCTACCAGAACCTTTTCCTGTAATTATTTAAAATTCATTTCTTACACTTTAAGTTCTGCTGCTAGAATTCTGTCATTAACTATGATGTAAAAATGACTGACACTACCTGGTTTACCTGTTGAGTTAAGCTGAAGTTAAAGAACCATAGAGCATGATGCTACCACCACCATGCTTGAGCACTTGCAGTACTCTTAGATTCGAAAGCCTCATCTTGATTCCTCCAAACATTGCGGTCAAATTGATCAATCATTGTCTCGTCTGATCATAACCTTTTCTCATTTGGCTTGTCCATGTGGGCAGCTGCAAATTTCAGTCAATCCTGAAGGTGTCAATTTTGTAGTGAGGGCTTCTTTCTTGGTCGGCACCGTCTCTGTCCATACCAATGTAAAACTCGCTTCACTAACCTTGTGTGGATTAGAGAAAATCCAAAATCCAAAACGAGGGGGTGGTTTCACAGTTGCATCTACCCCTCTCTCACCACATCTAATTTCAAAAGAACAAGGTGGTGATGAAAATGCTGAACTCATAAACTCATAATGAAATTTCCCTAAATAGTGAGAGGCAGCAGAGTGAGTATGTCCATCATTTATATACAGGCTATGCTTGCAGTCTACTTAGTACAATATATGTAAGTCAAACCAGGGAACTGCAGAAAAAAATCTTCCTTTAAATCCAAACATGGCAATCCATATAATTCAAGAAAAAATAAATAAATAAAAGAAAACCCTGTCTGAAGAAATAACAAACTAGCATGGCAGCATGGCTTACATTATATAACAAATAAAGCTGACCCTTTAAAAAAATATATAAACTCCATCTCCAAAGGTTGACTCTGTTCATCTGGAAGTAGCGTTTTTACGTCCAGATGAACAAAATCAGCCTTTGGAGATTTACTTACCTGGATGATTGAGAATGCATCAAGATATATAAACTCCAATTTCCTTTACAAAAAGTTTCCCAGACCCTTTCAAATAGTTATAATAAGGCTTATAGTAAAATGCAATAAAGAAATACGGCTTAAAATAATTTCTCTTATTTAGTGTGTAACATTTTCTTCCTTTTCAAAATAATGGTATTATATTTTAGGCATTTAAAAGCCTGAGGTTTTATTTATAGTTAATGGTAGCTACTTCATTGATGGCTTTAGGTCATTTTAGATTATACAAAAAATACCTCAGAGGGTATAAATGCTCACCACAGTTATTCAAGTTATTCAGTACAAAAGGATGCTTAAACTCTTGTACAGCCTTGCCTTATATGTATTACATCTGTATCAGGCCACAGAGCTGCTCCATTGAGCTCTATTATTGTTATTAATATTAATATTAATAATAATACATAATAATACATAAGTTATTAAGATGACCTCAAGCTGCAGCAATAAAGTGAAATGTGCATTAATTAATTAATATAGATGATTCAATATAATAATGTATATGATTCTGAAAATAAAAGCACTTGCTTTACGTAAGATAAGATAACTCGTTACTGTCATTACACAGTCATACATAGTACAATAGTACAGTGAAATTGGAAAACTGCCCCATGTCAGGACAACCAAGAACAATTAAAATATAAATAAATTACACATGGCGATAACATGGAGTTAAGATTAGTGCCATTTCTGATATGACCTCACAGTCTAAATACTTGTTTAGTCACTTTGTAAAACAGTTGTACATGTTTTTCTTTCTTTTTTTCCTTTTTTTAATACACTGAACAGACCTATTATAATTCTTTAACAAAAGGATGTATTTAACACATCTGTATGGGGGGTGTTTTCCATGTTGTTTGTTAGATTTCCTGTGCCCCCCCGCCGGCGCTTACGCCCCTCGTTTAAAAAGCTGGGGACGCCTCTTCAGCGTTACCTGCTCCTGAAGGAAACAAACCTCACAGACTGTGTGAGACAGACAGACACGCGAGCCGACAGACAGGAGGAGAGACAGGCGAGAGACACCCCCGCATAGTTTCCGTCAGCCGGGTGACGTCTCCGCCTCTCGGCCGTGTGCAGCGTGACGTTACGGCGCTGTAGTGGAGCCTCTAGCTGCATCTTGTTGACGCTCCGCCAGGCTTTTCCAGTACTGAGAGGACCCCGGGAGAGTGAGGACGGCCGTTACACAGCGTCCAGGCAAGTGCTCGCCGTTTCAAAGGACGGAGCTGGTTAAACGAGCCCGTTAAAGAGGGACGGGGGGTTGGTTTGTTAGTAGCGAATCCGAGCCGGTGATTAACGGTTATGGTTGAATTCCTGCGTTTGGCCGACAGAGAGGAGCGGAGTGACGGGGGGGCGAAGCTAATCTGCTTTAGCCTGCCATATCGGTGTCTATCTGGGGTTAGCCAGTCGTGATGTTAACGCTTTCCGTGCTCTCGGTAAGCCTGCTTTATTAGTCTCTGCGCGGGGCTAGCCTGCCTTAATATGGTGGCTGTTTATCCCCCCAACGGTCGCGGTCAGTGCTTACAATGTATATGAGCGCTGAAGTCCGTTCTACCTGCTTTACTCTGGTTGTTATTGCTGCTGGGGGAGGGAACTGGGCAAAAGTGAGCCCGTCTGTACTCTGGGGAGCTGGGTTAGCCTGCTTCACAGCCCTCTGGGCTGTTCAGACTGCTATACGCGCGGCTGTATCGGAGCAAGGCAGACTAGGGTGGTCGGGCTAGCTAGCGCTATGATGATTTAGTGTTAAAGGACCCGAGTGCTGCTTCTCAGCGGGTTTCCAGTCAAATGCTCACATTTTTTACACTCAGACAGAACATACTCTTGTTTTAAATAATCTTGCACTCATATTTTTTTAATATTAAACGCTTGTCGCAAGTGTTTGACCCTTAGTGACAAGTGCTCTACATGTGTTTGGAGGAGATTGGAGAGGGGAGATTGCCACGGGTTTAAACCTCACCGTGCCCTCACCAAAATCGGCGTGTGCGCATAAATGCCCAACCGCGGTGCCTTCACCACACCACAGCAGACTGTAGCGCAGACAGTGAATGTCATTATCAGCACTGTCTGCATACCAGTGCCGAGCCAGCAGAGGAGGCGAGGTAGAGGCTGCAGACTGGAGGAGGAGGAGGGGGATAGTTGGCGTTATACGCGGTGTCCTTGCACCAAAAAAAGGGTACTAAGAAGTAGTGCGGGTGACGTGAAGAAATAAGTCCAGCTCGGGCGAGAGGCTGAACGAGAAAACATGGTGTGTGTCTTGGGGGAAGTAAACCGAGATATATATATTTTTTAAAACAACACGAGAAAAACCGGGGCAAACGCTCCTTTATGTCAGCCACTGATTTGAATTTTGCCGTGTTTATGGCTGTTTTGCCAATCGGCCCACGGTGGTATTTGCCATTATTACGCCCACAAACATCCACCCGTTTCAGAGGTTTTGCACCGCGACAGCTTTTTTTTTCTTCCCGTCAGTCGGTGGAAAAAAAGAGAAAACATCGGGATGCTAAAATTTGCAGAAGCATGCAAAACCATGTCTTGTGGTTAATTAACCGAGTCTGCCTGTTTACCTTTTTGACAAGCCAAAATTTCCATTTGGCGTGAGTGTGCGTGTGTGTGTGTCTCTCTCTATGCGTGTATATAGAGAGAAAAAGCATTTCGTTACCACACCAGAAAGCGTATCATCAGAGCCGAAGTGCATGAAATCTGCTGTGTCTTGCTGTCATATTGCAGCACCAGCAGCCATTACCAACTACAAGGCGTTTTAAATTTGGTAAAGCCGCTCGGTGTTTACCTTATTAGTAAAATCCGAGAGTTAAAGACAAAAAAGGGAGACGGAGGGAGAGATTGGGGGGACATCGGTTTCCACAGTGCTGAATGTCAAGCTGTGAGAGGATTGAGGGAAGGGGATGACTGCTGTTAACGCTTTTATCAATTGTTTTTCACGGAGTTGATGGGGTCAGCGTGGGGTAAGCACACCTACGGGATCGTACAATATGGCCGGGAAGGGCACTTTCATTTGCAAAGTGAAATGTTTTCGAGCATTGTGGATCAGCCGCTCATTAACAATGTAATGACGGGGGAGAGGGGAGGGGGGGGTAAAGGTAGGGTGTTGGTGGTGGAGGAGGAGGATTTCTGTTTGTCTTGTGTGGTCAGCTGGTTTGGCTTGTTAAAATTCTCACTCAGCGCTGGAAAGTTTTCTCTTTTAAACCTTTGGTGGATGCAAATTTCTTTCTCTGGGGTTCAATTACAAGAGCCAAGAAGAAAATCCCGGTGTTTGTGTGAAGTATGGTAATGGCCATTTGGTATAGCGGGCCAAGCTGACAGCCGATGACTTGTTCAACAACCCCGCAGGGACACCATAAAACCTTTAATGCTCCAGATATTTTTTTCAGTTTGTTCATCTGTCTACAGGAAAGGTAGAAAAACTATGATTAATTTTTTATTTCTATTTTTTCCTTGTGTTTTCATGCTCAGGCAACGGATCAGACGATAGAAATCTTCAGTAACAATCATGCATGTGTCTCATCGCCAGAGGATTTGAGAAGAGTTAAGGAGGAAAAGAGACCCAGAGGAATACGAGTACTTGGTCAGCTCGCAGAAACGACAATAACCCTGTGCTTAGATATGGCCAGCACCCAGACCAGCCTGAAAACCCCTTTCAAAGACTTGACCTCATTCAAGGGCAACATGAAACGGCTGTACAGAGAGCGGCTGGAAGACGCGCCCATCAAGAAGCGAGTGATGGCGGAGATCAACCTGAAGCGTCGCAGCTTGGACTCCCTCCCCAAAACTCCCAAGGTGAAGAGGGAGCAGATTGAGGACCCACGCCCCGACTGTGACATGGACATGGAAGGCCGGGCTGAACTGCACATTATGGGCTCTACTAAAGCCCTGGACCTGAGCCCTGGGCTTAAACACACACTGGCCCAGTTCACCCTCAGCAGTCAGAGCTCCCTCGGGGGCCCGGCCGCCTTCTCTGCACGCACGGGCCACGAGCATTCCCAGGCCGGCATGCCCCCCCTGCCCTCCCCTCCTGTTTTGGGAGGGGGCCCTCTGCTGGTTCCTTGCGACAGCTCTACTGAACTCACCCACTCCCTGCTGGAGGGAGAGTCCATCTCCTGCTTCGTTGTTGGGGGCGAGAAGCGGCTCTGCCTGCCCCAGGTGCTCAACTCCGTGCTCCGCGACTTCTCACTGCAGCAGATCAACACCGTGTGCGACGAGCTGTACGTCTACTGCTCTCGCTGTGACGCCGAGCAGCTGCACATCCTAAAGGTGCTGGGCATTCTGCCGTTCAACGCGCCTTCCTGTGGCCTCATTACACTGACCGATGCACAGCGGCTCTGCAACGCTCTGCTGCGTCCTGGTGCAGCCCTGCCTGCTGACCCCAGCGGTAAGCTGTCAGCCCAGGGCCTCCTGAAGGAGAGTGAAGCCAGCTTCCAGGTGGAGCACCAGTGTCTGGGGAAGTGCCAGGGTCTCTTTGTGCCCCAGTTCTACACCCAGCCCGAGGCGCCCTGCATCCAGTGTGTGGAGTGCCAGTTGCTCTTTTCACCGCAGAAGTTTGTCATGCATTCGCACAAGTCACCCGATAAGAGGACCTGCCACTGGGGCTTTGACTCAGCCAAGTGGCCCTGCTACCTGCAGCTTGCCAGAAAGTACCAGGGGACCCCGGAGGAGCCCAGACTCAAGCAGCTGCTGGACGAGGTCAAAGAGAAGTTCCACTATCAGCTCAAGAGGTCGCTAGACAAAGTAAGTGCACCTGTTAGTGATACCTGTGTAAGCTGAGTGTGTCTTTGCTTGCTATAAATCCTCATTCATCACCATTCTGCTGTTTGACCGGTGAAAGCTTTTCTGTTGAATTAAAGTCTCCATATTTGTTTGTCTAGCTGACACGTCCTCTGTCCTGCCCTCTTCCAGACTTGTGTTTTGTGTGTTGGGCTCATTTGAATAGACTACCTCATGGCTGGTGTTTTCTTAAACCAGTGTTGACCTAGTGTGTGTGTGTGTGTGTGTGTGTGTGTGTCTGAGGCCTGGGACAGGTGGTGACATCTGCCTGGCCAGGTCTGATCAGACGAAGTTAGGCCAGCTGGCCACAGCTGAAGGGGAAGTGCATCATTTGTCCCCCCGGGTCACCTGGAGGTCGGTGGGAATGTCACTGAACAAAAGGCCAATATGCGAGGCTCAGGAAGCAACCCTGAAACTCCGGTACTGGAGTTATCTGTCAGCACCAAGGTTATTATAGCCAACAAAGACTTTTAAAGGGAAAAGAAAGAAAACTAAGTGACACAATATTGCACTTACAACTAACTGTAGAGGAAATGTTTAGTTTGAATTATTGTTTAGTCAAATTTGGTATCGGAACCTACCTGTATGAGGGTATATGATAGAAATCTGTCTATGGGACCGAGTCAGCTGCCTTCAAAAAGTGCTTTATTCATATTGTAATATCTAATCTGTACTTCTGAGAAAGATGCCCATGTCAAAGGCCCTCCATTTTATAAACCTAACTAGTAAAATGAATAAAATCTAAACTGAAACCTAACATTTTCAACTATTAAAAACTAAACTGAAACAGGGAAGCCCACACTGGAAACTAACTGTAGCTAAACAGAGTTAAAAAGGAAATAAGCTGGTCCCTTTTTACTGACTAATAACTGGCCAGTTTACCCAGGTTTACTTCATCTCCATTCTTTCAGCACACAGTCTGAGATAATGGCTGATGGAAAGGAAATCTCGTGCCGTTCACAGCTCAGGAGCTTTTTGGCTGGTTTAAAAAAAAAAAATGTTGGAACAGTCTACATGTACTGAAAGCCACACTTTCAGTACTGGAACGTAAACCGATGTTAAGCAGGGCTGTGCAGTTAATTGAAGCTTAGGTTCAGTTATAGTTTTGACTGGTAACATTTATTAAAAGAAATTTATCTTATTTTAACTTTCAGCAGACTGCTTAGCTTTATTTAGTCACTCCCAGCACATTGGAATGAGTTTATATTTGATTTGATTGTGATTTTTTTTTTTTTTAATTTGTTTTACTGCTCCTATGTATTTTTTTAAGTTGCTGTGTAGAAAAAAAATCATGCCAGTGCAATATAGAAGCCACAAGGGCAGCAATCCTATTGAAAGGTCAGTGTTTAGAAGAGTAGGAGGAGGAGGGGGAGAAACTCCAGCTTGTTTCACTGCTATTAACTGGTTTATGTCGTCTCATGACCTCTCTGTGACCACAGCGGACTATCCCTGGTTTGCACTGTATTCTGGGTGAATGGCTGGTTAGCTCACACGCAAATCTATATGCACGTTTTTGGTGAAGTTAGCTGTCATTGTCAAGATTTATGTGTCACTACTTGGCAGCTGGTTGCATGCAAGACTGAGCAGAGTTTGTGCAGAGTGTGAGGTTTGTACGGCTCAAGACACACAACTTATGTGTGCGAGACAGAGGAATTATTTGCCTTTTGCGAATGCATCGGAAATAGCATCTACCGTCTCGCCCAGCGTCCTGACCACATTCCTGTCTCGCTTCTTCCCAGCCGGTATGCATGTTGGAAGCCACAGACGTTCTTTCTGAAAGCTAGACATTTTTGTACCTCAGAGGGAAACTAGCGCACACAGTACTGCACATGTACCTAATGTCGAGGGGGCTGATGAGTCCCGCAGTGTCGGTGGTGTGTGTGTTTATGTGTGAGACAGATTGCCCCTGTGTGTGTGTGTGTGTGTGTGTGTGTGGAGGCCAGTATGACACATCTTTGTTTCTCTGTCTCACACACTCACACATTGCCAGGCCCTCTGGAGCCTGTGTCTCACCACAGTTTCAGGTGCTGTCTCCTCTGTGAGGTGATGATTTTTTTTTTATTTATTTTTTTCTCAGTCAAAGTTTTTTTTGTTTTTTTTTTCTCTCATTTTCTTATTCTAGTTAAAACCCCACAAACACCAGAACATGGTGTTTGTGGGGTTTTGGTTTCAGTGGAAATGGTGTTTGCAGGGTTAACAGCAGCGGTGAAATTTTATGTAACTGCCATGCTGGTGTTGACTGAGACAGACAAAGTCACAAATGGCTAAAATTCCTGGAAAGATGTTTGCATGAGAGTGTCCAGGAAGCAGGTGACTTGATAGAGGATGCCAGTATAAACTTCACACCCCTCCCTCCTGAACAGATTTACGAGTGTGTGAAAGGTCAGTGACCGGAGGAACACGATGACCTCGTACTGAAGTCAGGACACAGGGGCTCTCCCTTCACGTTCCGCCACTCTCTGTTTGTGTATTCCTGTAATGAAAGCGTGCGTTAACTGAACAGGAAGTGAAACAGACGGACGTGTCTCTCACCCTGAACATCCTCCAGACTCTCTGTGTCCAGCCGCCTCCACCGCACTGGCTGCGTGACTCATAGTTTCCACATCCCAGTGGATGTTGGTGGACGGCCAGGCAGGGAAGCTCATAGTTGCGTATTCTTTTTAGAAAGATGGCTCGCCTTCATGCGCGTTGGTCTAACCCCAAATGTACACTGTTACCCAATGTCCCTTATTTACACACAGTGTCAATGTGCGCATTTACAAGCAGTTTTAACAGAGATTTCTGAGACCTCTTAGAAAACAAGAGGGGAGCTTTCTGGAATTTTTCCCCCCTCCCAGTCCCAAATCCTGCTCGGACTGTTTGGCTTAAAAAGGTGCAGTTAAAAACTCCAGGACCTGCGCTCCATAAAGGCGCTTTGTGCCTGGAGGCAGTGCTAGCCTGTCTACTGATCCCTGCTGTGTAAACAGTTTACTAGACACAACCAACGCACACAGCAACAAGCTGAAACCTTATCACTGGAGTCACTTTAGTATTCGACAGACAATGATTTCATTTTGACCTCAGGGTTTGTTACAGACACTCATTCCTTAGATTGAGAATGTCTGAACACCCCTCCACACACACACAAACACACACACACACCCCCACACACACAACACTACCTTGTGAAATTTTATTGCATTAGTGATTGCCAAACATCTCAATAAAAAAATTCTCAGTTGTACTCACTTTGTCTGTTTTTTTGTTTGTTTGTTTGTTTGTTTGTTTTTTAAAGATGGTTCCTCATATTTTTAAAGCCATTTTCAAATGTATTGTGTAAATAAGCTCATGCTACTCAAAAGGTTTTTTACACTATAACTTCAAACTCCCAAACAATCTGTTTTGATATTTTGGGCTTGTTTCCTAACTCTAATGAGCAGCCCCAACATGGTGGGTGTAGCAGTTTGCTGCTTTTCTTTTTTGACTCAGCCTTGTTTGTAGCGTTGCGCTGGCCCCGAGTCAGAAGTGTCAGACGCAGAGAACAGCCTTCCTCTGTCTGTCTCCCTGGCCGGGCTGACACAGTGGCTGCGGCACAGACGGCAGACAGCTGCATCTTTCTGGCTTCCTCTATTTGCTATTTGGAAACCAGTGACTTCATTACCGCAGACCGGTGCAGCTGTCTCCTGGGCTGTTTGTCTGTCTGCTTGTCAGTCTTTCTCTTGGGCGGTATCTAATTGGATTTTGGCGAGCATGCTAATCGTTCGCTGCGCCTGCCTTCTTCATCTACCTCCCCTCGACATTCAAACTGCCTGCCTTCTCTTGGATTCCTGCCCTCAGACCTGCAGTCTGGTCTTCACGCTGCCACCCATTGCTCACCATTACCCCCTTTCTTCCAACTCAGACGTTCTCACATGTATCCGTAAACAGTCAATGCCCCCTCCCTGGCCCCAATTGGCGAACAGTAGCAAAGTAGGCAGCCAAATGACCCGATAAGTCAATCGTTACATAAGCAATAAGACCACTTGTGCGCTTCTGCGAGGTGGATGGGGAGGAAAGGCCAGCGCCTATTGATCGGGTCTCCTTGATGGATATGGCGAGTTGCCGGGTGACACGGACGCTGAATAGAGTGTGGGGGTAGGTGGCAGGGGAGGGTGCATCAAGAGGAGAGGGAGGAAGGAGGAAACAAAAAGAGTGAAAGGAGCAGACTCTTTTTTTTTTTACAGAGGGCACAGCCGGTGTTACATAAGTTCCTGTCTGTGTTCAGACATGTGAATCAGTGTCCCAAGTTCACTTCTCTACTGCTTCTGCTGTCACACGCATTCATTTGAAGCTGCATCGGGCAACACGGTATCTTTGACCCCCTGAGGGCAAGACACTTGAGCAAATAAGAGAAGTATGAGAAGGCTATGAAAGGATGTGAGGTTAGAGCCAGGACACGTCGCCCTGAATATGGTTTACTCACAAACCGCTCCACTTTTTATTTATTTATTTCTTTATCTGGGGTGTGGGTTTGGCCTCTGGCCTCAAATTTCCTTTCTTCCAACATGAAAATTAACCTCAACCTCAAATGTTGCTTGTAACAGCCCTCTTTATTGGCCAATCACATGCCTGCTAGCTTGTATTTCCTCAGCTAACAAGAAGGACACACATACACATATTTCTCTGTCTGTTTGTGCATTTTCCTTAGAACAATTGTCCCCTTATACTGAATACACGGCTGCTTTTTGGACGCTGGCCCACACTAACCTACAGTCTATTAGGCCTGTATGTAGTTTGGTGTGGGAGACAGTCTGTGTATAACGAGCCATGCCTTGGCCCATGTTTGCAGCCTGTTGTAAAAGGGCTAAAAGGGGCCCCTCAAGGTAGGAGGGGCTTAGCCGAGGGGCCTCTGGTATGTCATCGTCAGGTCAGTGCCAGTATCATAGCTCTATAACAGAGTTGCAGCTCGCTGGAGGAGTGCCCAAACCATTACTTCCTAGTCTTTGTCTGAAATATATAAGAATCATCCTTTAAAGCTTTAGGTTTCACATGACCACAGGCCTCTGCCACAGTTCATCAACCTGTGCTGTTCACCACAGCCCCACATTTAGAAATGTACCATCACTGGGCTGGAACAGCTGCTGCTCTTTATTTTGGATAACAAAGTAAAAATAAGAGGAAACTGTGCTGCTCCGGGCCTGACGTGAGCCTGCCGCAGCAGTGGGCAGAACAGACAGGTCTGTCCAGATACAGCGGAGCCTCTGCCACGTCTGCCAGCACTCACACAGACTAAACACACTTGCCAAGCCCCTCCCCGCTAAACGTCCTGCAGGCTTTTAAAAGAAGCCTCGACTGATGGTCTATTTGCATGTTCGCTGCGCTCTCGCTCGCTCCCCCTCAGGGCGCCAGACCAGTTTGCTGCTTCTGAGGAAAACGAGATTGAGAACAAAGTGAAAATAGTGGGGCTACGAGTTCAAACAAGATTGCAAGAAGAGAGGTTTCTGGATCAAAACACGCCTGACTCGTTTGCTTAGTTGGCTTTAGAAGAGAACAGAATAATGAGGAGTTTTGGTATTAATTAATCGATGTGTTGACGAGAAGATTAACTGTCCACTGTCAGGTCTTCCTGAAAGACAGCCGGACGAGCAGGTTGTGCGTGTTGTGAGCTGCTACGCTGGTGGGTATACTGTAAAGGGGCTGTGTGTGTGTTGTGTGCAAGCGGAGAGAACGCGTTTGCATTTGAAAGACTCCTCTGTGCGGCCTCCCGGTGGGAACGGTGATTAATGAAGATATAAATGGAGAACCCCAGAGACGCCGCTTTCCATAGGAGCACCATGTACACATCAGTCAGTACACGTAGACGCCCGGCATATATGCAGTGTTATAGTTTCTCCCACAGCCCCATCTCCGAGACAAGCAGATAAACAACGGATATCAAAGGCGTGTCGTTGAATCCCAATGGGTTGCCAACCACAATCCTGGCCAACACGCATATCAGTCATGCATACTTCAGTTCTGTGAAAATTAGGGGGAAATACTGATTAATAAATCCCCATTTATTTCCCTGATGGGTAACGACTTGTTGTTTCCATACAAGTGTGTTCCTGCCTGTTTGATTTTCTCTCCATTTGCCTCTATCAAACTGAACCTAGTTGCGATGCCTAGTTGTGACCTTAAGCTTGGAGCCCCAAATTGAAGCACAGCGAACCGCTTGCTCTATAAGTCCTTCACTTTGAGGCGTCACCTTTGCTCCACTTACATCAAACACTTTCCAATGGTGTCTTTCCCTTTTAGTCTGTATACCCTGTAAATCCTCCTCTCTCCAGGAGCCTGGGTGATGTTGCTCAGGGCAAAGCTGTGAAGTTAACAACTGGGAAATGGACTGCATTAATAAGGATGGGGGAAAAGGGACATTTTAAGCTTTGCCCAGTCTCCTCTCTTCCCCTTTTCTCTTGATGTGTTTATCTCTCTGCTATTCCCACCTGCAGTGACGACACTCATGGGACGCATCCGTCTCTGGGATGTTTCTTAAGCCACTAGACATGCAAACATACAGTCTTCTTTGTACCATATCCTCCTGGGGTCCAAACCAGCTCATCTAGATACTGTAAATGGAGGACTCCTGGATCTGGATTTCCCTCTGGATCTCCAACAGCCCCACTGCAACTCTTCACAACCTAAACTAAGTAGCAGACAGTCCTTGAGGTTGTTGACCTCCAGATGCAATTAATTACTGAACAGCATCCATAAAAGGTATAATGTGGGTTTTTATTTGAGTATACTTAAGCTATGGGAGCATAATTAATGGTTGCACGGGTCGGGGCTTTGGAGTGCACTTCAGCATCCTTGCACGCAAGCTAAGAGAAAAGTCTCTCCATCGGCACCAACCAATAAAGTGGCGTGTCAAACATTGTAGCACTTATTCTTTGCGTGTCCAGCTCTTCTTTTGGACTGTCATGTAAAAAAACCCAACAACTTTGTTATTAAAGGAGGCTCAACCTTCATGGAGGCTTATTGCCCTTGACTTTATCCTCTGACGAGTTCCTTGTGGTTTACAGTCTGGCTACAGTTTAACCAATTCCTGTGACAAGTGCACTTTGTTATGCCAGAAATTTTCTCTGTCATCACTATCAAAATGTGCTGGCTGAAACGCATCCTGATTCCAGATGAGGCCGAAAGCAGAGCAGTTCTTCGTAAGAGTGACTCACGCTGAGTGAAGATTTCTAGCCTTCACAGTCTACCGATGGCAAATTTTTTGGCAAGGTTGCCTTTTTCTGTCAGCTGCTCTGGCAGACATCCAAGCTGCCTCATTTTCTATTCTGTAGAGCAGCAGAGGAGCGAAGGCTGACCATGAAATTTCAAACCCCAAAACTCTCAAAGTTTGTGCCAACGGAGCTGGATGACAGAAGCCTCGACACAGGCTTTGAATGTATTTGCGTGATATCTTTTATTAGAGCGATGAAAGCACAGGCTAGTGTTTGGATGACACAGTGCGGAGTCTGTGATTTAAAGGAAGTCAAAGGGTCATACTCAGTCAGAGAAGCAGCCAGACTCTCACACACAAACCCAACCAGAAACCAGCCACTTCCTCCCCCTCACCACGCCAACCCTATCCTGCAGCGTGAGTCACGGCGCTCCATCCGTGCTGCGGTCTGCTCTCCACTCATCAGCGTCACTGTGGAGCCAGGACAAAGATTTATCACCGCCCTGGTCTCTCACTCAGTCTGTTTGATCTGCACCCAGGTGTGTTCACTTAGAGCTCTGACTCAACCGTAATGAGATTTGCCAATCCCAACTGTGCTTTTCTTGGGCTGCTGTCAGAGCTTGCATCAGACATTGAATGTGTCTTGTGTGTTAATGAAGGAAGTATGGCGATCGAGTTCACCTGTCATAGGCTCTGGTACATGAAGCTCGGTGCAGACAGGGTGGAAATTAACAGCAGCCTTCGGTCAAATGTCGGGAGGATTTCTATGTGCAGGTTTCATCTTTTCAGTGAACCACATTCAGGAAGAACATTTAAATTTTGCAAAGGTCTTCAGAGGGTTATTTTGAAAGCCAGAGCTTGTGAGGAAAAATGGAGGAAGAGTGACGGGAGCTGATGGATTTGCATTATGGGAGTTGTGTTTTGTATGAAGGAGAGATGGAGAGGGTGTCGAGCCTGAGGGGCCCAAACAGCAAAGCCAAGCTGCCCATGCAGAGAGGGAGCAGTGGAGGCTTCAAACAAGCTCCTGCATGTAATATGGATGAGACCGGAGCTCCCTGCAGAACAGTCAGAGGACCTAGGGCCAGTTTGGATTTAACTGTCTGCTTTTCCATGTGTCTGTGATAGATTTTACCCTGCGGGTCGTTTTGGCCAGGTGGAGCTTTCTGTTTGTAGCGACTGGGATAGCCTCCTTACTCCATGTCTCTCCACCCCCCTATCCTTCCCTCCTCCTTCCCACCCCCCTTCCTCTGGCCTTGTTGCAGACAACGATGGCCAGCCAAGCACTGACATTTACTGCAGTATTCCATGTTACAACTGAGCAAGAAGTAAACAAACCGCAGATCGATACGTACGCATACGAGGCCCAGTAAAAGAGGGTTTTAGTCAGGGGCGACTCCTGCAGTAAAACCTTTAAACCTCTCATTTAAACACCTACTTCACTGTGAGGCACTTGTTTTTGCTTCCCTCTTAAAAGGGCAAGTGTATTTGTTTCTGTTTTTCACCAGACTTTTCTTCAAATGACAATTTGGGATAAATTAATGCAGGATTGTTTCCTATTTAGCTACCGAACGGCTGTTCGAAGCAGTCTTCAGCATGCATTAGGAGGCCTTTCAGTGGGTGCTGTGTAATTCATTGCAAAGAAAAAGGGTCGGGCAGTGTCTCCATTTTGTTTTTTTTGTCTCTCTCTCTCTCTCTCTCCCTCTCTCTCTCTCTCTGTAGTGATAGCAGTGCAATGCTGGCTTGCTGACAGCCTCTCTCAGCTTTCAGTCTGCTTAGCAACGCTCGTCCTCTCTGCAGCTCTCTCACTCCCCTCTATCTCCAAGCACTCCCGAGTTGTTTCATCCAATATGAATAGTAAGCCAAGTTACCTTATATAGAAAACCAGGCAGCTGATTTGTGGTTTTTGATGGCAACAGCAGAGTGTGTGCATCTTTGTCCCTAATTGCAGATTTGAACTAGTAACCTACCTCTGCACAGCATCCTATGGTGGCACGTTTCTCTTTTGGTTTTTAAAGATGTTAAATCTCTGTCACACACACACACACACACACACACACACACACACACACACACACACACACACACACACAGAGGCCCAAGTGAAGCTCACGTGATCATCCACAGAGACGACAAGGGCCCACTGGCCTCATTCTCAGTCGCTGCGTCCTCCTGGGAGAACGAAGTGTGTCTGCTCGAGTCTGCGTGCACACCAGTGCGCGACAGTTTGCTCGCAGAAACGACGTCATCCTCCTACGTTTTGCTGTTTGAAGGAGATGCCGTTTGATCAGATGTCTGCTCACTCGCGTGCGCATATGTCTGTGGCTCCTGGCTTGGTTGACTCACATAGGTGAGCCCCCAACAGCTTTCATAATTAACGTACTGGGGTGGGGGTGGGTGTGGGCCCTGGAGAGGAAACGTGTCGCATGCACACTGAGCTGCTGTGCTAGTGATGGTGAGCTCATGTGCGTTCAGTTTGCCCTCTGTTTTTTGAGTCGGGTGAAGATTAAAAAAAAATTAAAAAAATCACACCCTCATTTCCAGGATGAATGTTACTAGACACGTTCACTACAGGCCTATAATGCATCACGTTAATCTAATGACTTACCTTGAGTAGATGGGAGTCAGAACCATCACACTCGCATAATATTGCTCTGAACGTGACATGAACCTGGTAGGAGTTTTGTTTTTAATGTTTTTCTGTCTCTTTGCAGCAGGGAGAGCAACTAAATTACATTTCAGATATCATAGATCTTCCTCCGAATGCTACAGCCAGTCTCTCTTTTACAAGGCTGAATCATATTTCCTTTCTAAAACAGCTGTGTGATTATGGCTAAAATTGTATTATTTAGCAACACACACTGTCTGTTCATCACTATTAATCACTGTAGTGCAGGCTGATGATTTCAAGTGTGACATAATGCACTTGTACTTCTTGCTACTGATGCAATGTCTGTGGATAACAACCACACAATGCCTTTGAGTGTGTTTCATCATTTCTTCTGGGGACGCTAAGATTATATATGGCATACCGTGCCAGATTTCAAAGGGATTTCTTATATGTACTGCACCTTTTTCAAAGGTGAGAATTTGAAACCCAGCAAACATTTTTGTAGGTGTTTGACCTACGAGCCATTTCCTTATTTTCTTTTCCATATATACTGTTAAAAGTACTAGATGCTCAATAAACATGACTAAATGTTCAATGTACGAGCTTTGTGCATGTAATCCCTGTGAGCCAAACGCTCAGCCTTTAAACTGCTCTAAATGCTCAACTGCTCAAACCTTCTGTTTGCTGGGAGCAGCCAATCAGAAGAAAGCTGGTTTAAAGCTAGAGAAAAGGGAGCTAAAAAAATAGACGCTTGAACTGATGTGTTTTACCAACACCCAGTATAAGACTGACTCATTCAAAGCTACTCTAGTGGAGTCCAAGAATAAGACTAGAGTTGAAAATGAGCAAAATAGAGCTGTCCTTTTTGCCCAAAATGTTGAGATATCCTTGTTTAAGGAAAGGTAGATATCTACAGGTTTATCTGTTTCTCAGGGTATTTTTGGATTATGGATTGGTCGATTAAACTATTTCAGGTTGTTTGGGGTTATACGATTACAGAAAAATCCAGTTTTCTGTCAGCTATCACCCTCCCATTTTGACCCAGGAAAACTGGTTTTATCCACAAAGTCAGTGGGAAATTAATCATTTTCACCAGAAGTATTTTTTTCACCCTCTACAATAATATATACAGTGTCATAGGGGCTGTATGTGTGTGGGGGTGGGGATTACCTTAGTCTGTGCAGCCTACATAGTGTATTCCAGTCAGACAATTTGTCCATTCATGAGGTAACATCATTACAACCCTCCACATACACTGCTTTGAACACACACTGGAAGCTGCCGCCTGGGAGTTGACGGTGAAACATGAGAAACGGAGAAAGGAGGGGAGGGAGATGAATAGAAAAATTGATCGAGAGAGCTTCAAGAGGCGCCTTTTTGAGAAAAATTGTAACATTTTTTTTTTTTTTTAATGTGAAGGATCCCAGAGAAATAGTGTTGCCGCTCTCCAAATTAAACCCCCGTCTGCCGTAAAGCTACAGTCGGTGGACAGTAGATTGTGCGTTTATTAGTGGGAAGAGATGGCTTTTATAACTCGCTTCATTTTCTGCCATAGACTGCCCATTAACCGTTTCTCCACTGGGTCCCATTTGTTCTCGCAATCAAGGCTGCAGTGTGTGGATTGTAAAATGGCTGACTGGAACTGTAGCTGTTAGAGGAAGGAGTTCAGCATGTTGTCAGGGAGAGGAAAAGCTGTGTGTGTGTGTGTGTGTGTGTGTGTGTGTGTGTGTGTGTGTGTGCACCTGCGTGTATGTGTGTTTGACGTGCATGTGATGACTGTCTAGACAGAGTGCCTTTGTGGCGCAAAAATGTACTCAAGGCCCGAAGCCAAACGCAAGTTGGGAATGAACCTGTTCTTATCTGTGTGTGTGTGTGTGTGTGTGTGTGTGTGTGTGTGTGTGTGTGTGTGTGTGTGTGTGTGTGTGTGTGTGTCGAGCATGACTGGTCTGGCTTATGCTTATCAGTGTGCTTGTCTGGCTTTAGTCTTACTCTTTGTGTTTGGAAAGAGGGAGGAACAGGTGTGTGCGTGTCTGGGGGAAGGCACAGACAGACACGCAGTCACATGCTGTTGTTCTGTCTCCTCATTTGTCTCGGCTGCCCCCCTTTTTTTATTTCCTGTTTCCTTCTGTCACCTGTTTGTCTAAGCGTCCACCTGTCAGACCTGTCCTCATGTGTGCCCTGCTCTGTTTTCTTTCCCGCTTATCTGGCGTTGCAGTGCCAAAGTGAATGAAAAATTTAGTTGAGCAATCTCCCGAGTATCTCAAGTTAAAATGTAACTGACATTTGTCAGGAACCAAACAGCCAGACCTCGAAGTGATCTCATTTCACTATGCTGAGTTAATCACAGAGCCTCTACCAAAAGTGTATTCCTTTAATTGCCCCACTTTGCTGCCCGGTTCCCTTGTGGGCTGTTATTGATTTGGCTGCTGAAACAAAGTGTGGCTCCCAGTCCGTGGATAAATGGCTTACTGGATTAAGACCTCTATATAAAACCCTCCAGCGCCTGTGTCTATGTATGGGGGCCAGGTGGGACCACCAGAGCACCCAGTAAAACCCAAATCAAACCCAGAAGACCAGCGTACAGTTGTCTGATCTTAATTGCAGGCAAAGGGATAAGCGGCTAAACCACGGCGGAGGTCGATGGATATAAAAAATTGTGATTTGAGTGGGAGCTGCACAGAGAAAGTGGTGTTGCTGCAACCACAGATTATTTCTATATTTTCCCAAATACACAGTATGTTGTTTGATCTATTAAAAACTATGGAGGCACAGCTATCGGCCAGAACCCTGTGGCTGATAGTTATCTCTCGTAGAGCTGAAAGATTTTAATATATGTCAGTTATTTGTTGTAAAGAAGACATCTTTGTTTCCTTGGAACACAACAGGGAAATGAAGTGAATAAAAACACTCGACAGTACTTTAAACATTGTTCCCTACCTACTTAAAGGATCACAAAACAGTGGAAAAGTCTGAGCCGTTTGGTGATTTTTGAGTAAATAGTGACTTTACAGAGATAAATAAATGTGCCTTGTTTTTGCAGTTCAGCCAGGAAGTGTATATATAACGATGTATCTCTTGCTCGATCTTTGACACAGTTGACGACTACAGCAGTACAGGATGTGGTCTAGAAACAGACAGGGTGTGACTGTCTCTCCGAGTGTGTCTGCGTACGTGTGTGTTCCTAGTCCTCTCTCTAAAGAAACGCGCACACAAACACAATTTTCACTTCCTCCTCTGAGAGGAAAAAGGAGAATAAGCCGCATCACTTTGTCGTCCTCCTCCTCCTGCTGCTGCTATCCGTTCACTGTCTCCATTCCTCTCCTGAATGCCAGGCACATGAATGATTGGAGGATGGGGGCGCACTTACGTTCACGTCCCCTGAAATAGGTTGTGGTGTTCGTTGGGGTTTTCTTTCAGTTTTCATACCCAGCAACTGATGTCACGGTTTCAGCAGATGTGAAGAGAGTGGTTCCCAGCTCTGTGTGTGTGTGTGGGCACAGAAGGGTTTTTAATAACACGCAAACACACTGCTGCTGTGGGATGAAAGGTCAGATCAAGGCTTGCACACTCTTTATTATGGCCTAGATAAGATTTGCCATCAGGCATGTCAAGACTTGCTGTTGTGTTTGTATGAGCTTTTTATATCCTGGGCAGGGTTTTAAAGTTTGAACACGTCTGTAGTGTTTTCTCTGAACAACAAGCAAAATATTTATAATGAAGGCAAAGAAGGGATCCAGTAATAAAATTGCAGCTAATGTTTATTTGCAATGACAAGTAATTGTTTTTTCCTAGAAAATGGTGAGAAATATTACTCAAAATGATGTAACGCATCTTTTTTGTTTTTAAAGCTTTTCAGTAACACAGAAAGGGACAGTTTACTTTAAAGGTGAAACATTATGCTTTTCTTATTTTCTTCTCTGTATATGCTGTTACAATGCTGGACACTCATATTAAACATGGTCAGACTTTGAAATAATGAGGTCAGCGTATGTGCACATAATCCCTACGAGTCTAAAGCTCAGGCTTCAGACTGCTCTAAACACTCGGTTTCAGGTAGGATTTACTACTTTTGGCTCTGTATGATGTCAAACAGTGGGTATATTTTATTCCGTTGTCGCCACGCATTCACACGGCTTTTGCTGTGAGCACACAAGCCCAGCTAAACCTTCTGTTTGCGAAGAGCAGCCAGTCAGGAGGAGTTAGTACAGCTTATTTCAGTGCGAGGCTCGTGATAAGATAAACAGAGATTATTTTGATCTGCAAGTTTTGCAGACCTACTCCAGTAGAGTTCACGGAGCTGGAAATGAGCTGTAACTTCTTTTTACATAAGAAGTTCCTGAAATGGTTTTCTGTCAGCTTATCGTGCAAGTTTGAGCTGAAGTAACCTGTGACTTTCCTGAGATTTGTTAACTAACAGAGACCGCAAGTGCCAGTTTGCTCCATCATACGTGTATGTGTTTGTTAGAGGGGTAAGCCCGGTGTGTGTTTTATTATGTATGTATGGGGACTGGATGTGTATTTATAGCAAAGAGTAACTGCACGTGTGTGTTTATGTGCACTGAGACAGCAGTCATTTAGTGGGTCCACGTGACAGGAGTGGAGCGGCGCTTGACCTCGGGCTTGTTTGCTCTGTGTGTGTGTGTGTCAGTCTGCGTTGGTTCATATATGGTTCATATAAATTTCTTATAAAAAATACACCAAGACTAGGAAAAACAGACTCTTCTTGTTGTCTTGTCAGGATGAGCTGAAGGAGACTCACTTAAATGAAGTGCAGTCCTCAGGTATGAAGAAATTCACTGTCAACTTTTTGTAGGTTGACAGCCTTCACCCCAGTCAGGCAGCAGCTCGTTGGCAACGTGGCGAGCTATGGAATCTACTTCATCTTGGTTCTAGCAAAAATGAACAAAAACCTCAGCCAGCTGCAAAAATGCGCAAAGTTAGAGCATCTTTTATTTTTTCCCTGCTCACAGGAGAATGCCATGCTCCCATTGAAATGCTCCTTTGCTGTGCATTTTAAGCTGAGGAGAGTAAAAAGGCAGCTGGTACTCTGGGCATAAACGAGATGTTTGCTGCTGGAAGAACACAGCAGAAATACATGCAGGGCTATTGCTTAAATACATTTGCTCTGCCAGACTGTGCATGCTAATGTACAGTCATGGGTGCCTGCGTAGTAAAGTGCCGCTTGTTACTGTTTGATTTACTGGCACTTTATAAAGACACACAGACACACATTAGAAAAACCACTTTCTACTCCATTAATGCGTCTGCTGCAGAAATGTCACGTATGTTGAAAAAATGGGTCACTGTGAGTTCACATGGCTGCGGCTACATCCAGCTACACAGTGGTGGGACAGGCCAGCGTGAAGCTGCAGCAGCAGGCAGACTGCTGGTGATTAGGATCAACAGGGCAGAGTTCAGCCGAGTGAGTGTGTGGAATGCTAATCCACATTGTCATAAGGCGAGCTTCAGCCTGACAAAGGGTTGGAGACATAAGGGGGTTAGGTGTGTGTGTGTGTTTGTGTGTCGCAGAGGCAGCCCAGATAAGAGAGGTACTTCGTTATTGCAGATTAGGACCCAGTAGCAGTGTGGTGTGTTTTTAATAAAGCAAGGTGGGGGGTGGGAAGGTGAGGAAAATGGTAGTAGTGCCGAAATGTGCAAACGTTTGCACTGGCACATATTCATTAAGGAAGAGAGAGTGCAGAGCAGCAGGAATAATGAGCAGGGGTGTGTGCGTGCGTGAGTGGGTGGTGGGCGTTAAGCCGTCAGCTGTCAGGTATGCAGGAGTCACTGGGAGCGACAGGCAGCCATTAGTGTAGCACACGTGTGCATGTTTGTTTGGTCTGTGTGTGGATACAGAACATACAGAAGTAATGGCCCACCTGCAGCCTTGTTATTTTACTGTTTTCTGGGTGTTTCTCACATTTATACTAAAACCCAGACCCTGGGAGTTTCCTTTTGAAGGGTGACTATGCATGTAACCACCATTAGTCACACAGACTGTATATCAGTGATTGCCAAAGTGTGGCCTGCGGCCTCTCTGTGGGCAGTAAAAGTACTGCAGGTAGACCTAGTGATTTGTATTAAATTCTTAAATCATTTTTGAATTCACACCTTCTAAACTTTTATGTGACTCGATCAAATCAACGATTGAATCAAATTATAATCCTTTTGGTGTAATTCTTATGAGATTTTATAGGATAACATGCGGTTTAATAAGTAGTTTAAAATTTCAAAAACAAAGCAAAACTAATGAAGCAAAGCCATGGGTTTAAATTTTATTATTTATTTATTTATTTCCTGGTGATTTTCCTTTGGTGGAATTTCCAAACTTCTTTAGTTGGCGTCAGATATGAGGGAAAAACCCTGGACCTTAATCTGTTCTCTGTCCTTAACCATAAAACCTACAGTCTTGACCCTCAAACAGCCCCAAACTGAGCGTTGGCCAAAATGTCCTTGTTTTCCAGTAATGTCCTCGTTCTCAAGGTCTAATTGGTCCTTGCGAATACACACACACACACACACATACACACACACACACACACATATACGCACACAGACAAAAGAGGGTGCAGACCTAGCCTTTAATGAGCTGTCAGTCGTCTTAGCAGCCAAACATCTGTCGTTGTAGAGGTCAAGCAGATGAAAGACCTCTGTATGACCTGACGTTAATATCAGTTTGGCCCACGCGCTCCCTCTGTATGTGTTTGAGACACACACACACACACACACACACACACACACACACACACACACACACAGACCATTCTTTACATTGGACAGACCCAGCTCACCGCCACACCACTGCAGTGGTTACATCGTGGTTTCTGTCAGTCCTCCTCCTCTCTGTCTCTTCCCTGTCACCCCTCTCTCTTTCTGAGCTGTTCACTCTGTCCCTCCCCCCTCCTCCACTCAGTGCTGCAGTGCTGGAAGGGGGAAAAAGGGTTAAAAAAAAAAAAAAAAAAAGGACAAAAAACCAAAAACACACTAACCACAAACATTCACAAATGATCGAGGTCCCGTTTGTATAAACACAGTCTAACAACCACACCTGGCTACCACATACGGCTCCAGCCTTTTAACATTTGCATGAACATGCTCATTCATGCATGGCCTTGTAAATAAGGTACTATCCCCCTCAGAAAAACTCATTCAAATCACTATTACTAGTTTTGTTTTTTTGTTTTCTTTTGCTGATGAATATATAGAAATTGTGATTTGAGGTGGAGGTACAGAGAGAAACATAAAGTCACAGGTCACATTCACTTGCGGTGAATTAATTGCTGTTAAAAATAGATGTTGGTATCGACTGTTATGTGCAAGTAAGATGGCATTTAGAGGTATCCGTGTGCCACATCAATTCTTCGAGGGCCACATGTATTCTTTTAAGAAAGACGCTGTGGCTTCTCTAGGTAGCGAAACAGAAAGTGAATAGATAAATAAAAATGATCATGTGTGCTTCGTGGAATATGTAACAGGTGAATAATTGTGTTTTTTGTAAATAATACATGCTTAAGCTGCTGAATGAGGCTGCTGCTGGACCGGTATAAATGATAAGCGGCTAATGCGTGGCTGTCACAGTTATTTGCTGGCATTGTTCTGAGGCTGTTTAGCGCTGGTAATGACACAAGCTCTTAGCCGGTACAGCACAGAGGAAAATCCTTTAGTCCAGCTGATGAAAAGCTGCCTGTTTATTATTCACTGAGAGCTTGTGTGTCTGCATTTTGTGGATAAACGTTTTATAGCGGGCTTTAAAAGGGTACTAAGTCAATTATTGATGCTTTCTTTAACTTTATCTTCTTTCTGCTCGCTGCTTTCACACTTTTCTCTTCCCCTTCTTCTTTCGTCTCCTTCCTCTTCTTACCATCTCTCTTCTCTCTGCATCTCCCTTCTCAATCCGCTGTCTGTCGGTCGCTGTGGGCTCCCTAACGGCTCGCATTACGATGCTGTGCATTCTTATTCCTCTGCTGTCTCTGTTACCTGTCAGTTAGGTAGGCCGTGTTTGTGAAATGCATGGAGCATGTGTGTCAGGCCTGCCTGTCACAGATAAGCATCAGCTACATCAGCTTGTGGCCTCTCGCCGAGCGTGGCCTGGATATATGTGCAAAAACAAAAAAAAACTCAACCCAAAGCGAAACAGTGAGATAGACAAAACTAGAGGCAGCAGGCAGTTTTTACTCAACATCCTCCGAGGGTATGACGCTGACACAGGAATCACAAATGTACATTTTCCTGTACAGCGCATGTTTTGATTCCAGCTGCGTTGCATGTATGCCGATGTCTGACACGCTCAGAAGCGTGTAGCAACAGGCCGCGTCGGCTTACAGCTAGGCTTTTTTTTTCTGTTTTAGTCATAGGCCTTCCTCTGCGGGCTCATTCGGCGGCGACACTCGGCTTATCCGTTTCCTCCCCGCCTTCGTTTTCCTCACAGCTGCATTACGGCCAGCTCAGGCTAGTTCACTTACTTCTGCACACATTTGTATCCATCCTTTACATCTTGAGTGTCATTTGTCTCCATTTCCTATCATTTAAGTGCCATTTGTCTCCATCTTTCCCCCTCTGCATCTGTGCGCCAGGTGTAATTTCTCTCCTCTCCTCGTGCTTCCTCTCATTCTCACACCTCCTGACATATATGCTCATTTTAAGTCGTTCAGACTATTCCAACAAATGTATTTGGTGCAGCACTACATCTGTGTCTTTCTCTCTCTCTCTGCTGTATTTAACCTTGGGGTGTCTTTGCTCGTCTATTTAACCACCATCTCTCTCTCTTTCTGTTTTCAGAAGGTGGTGGAGGAGGAGAGCCAGGTGAGGAAACCCTCATTAGATATCTGCTCCACCGGCGACAAGTTGGCTGATGCTGACCCAGCGAGGAAGGTCAGTTGTCATTTCCCTCCCTGTGACACCTTCTCCCATTCCTTTCCTCCCCCTTCCTCCACACTCAGGTGCGCCGCGTCTCCCCCCCCCCCCAAAACAACCCACTGACAGACACACCCCCTGCTCACTCATTCATAGCGGCACGCTTCTCCTCTGTTGTGTAGCTACCAAGCTGCTCTGCTCCTCGCCCCCTCCCCCGCCAACTTTACATGCAGAGAAGAAGCTTTATCATGATTATCTCTTTCTCTGACTCGTGCGCACACATGCACGTGCCCAGTGTCTCAACTGATGCCTGATGGATGATCCCCCTTTCACATGTATGCATGCATATTAACTATATTATGGCTCCAGGAGCGCCACGTGCAGCACATTTCTTTCTCCTCCCGCTGTCTTTCTCCACGTATTCGTGTGTGTGTGTGCGTGTTCATGCATCTGATTGTTTTTGTAATAATTTATCTAATGCGCTGTGAAGGCTGTGCACCAATCAATATATGAGGGTGGAAGATGTGCAGTTTTGTTTTTTTGTTTTGTGTCACATTTATCTATTTGTTTGTGTTTCCAACAGGGGAAAGCATCTCCACCGACTCTTGTGTTCAACCGGCTTTTCTCAGAAATCAAGGAGGAGCCAGGACACCCCACCCTGGTCCATCCCAGGTACTACACCTTATTAACCCTAAGTCAGTTATTCCAGTAAAAGCTTTGAGGCTTGTAACTATCATATTTCTGATCTCCACTGCACCAAAGAGATCAAATTTCTCCAACAAAGATATAAAGCGGCGTCGAGAAGCAGAGAGCGTGTGGCATTCTGGTTTAATAAATGATGATTATCAGAATATTTTTCTGTTAATAAACAGCATTAATTAACTATCTCAAGCTTAGTGCAACTTTTATTTGGTGGTTTTAGAGATGTAGCAAGATGTAGAAGATTCTTCCCTTGATTAGTTGTTTCACCTCTGAAATTTTAATAGCCTGCAGCAGGCTGCCTTTAATACCGTGTGCTGCATAAATAAACATATTTTGTGTGTTTTCATATAAAAGACAGAAAAGCAGGAAATCAACATGTGTGAGGAGTTTTCTGGTTATTAGAAAATTTTTGGACTTTGTTCAAAAATTTGAAATGTCTGAAAGTATGAATATAAATGAATGGAGCAGTTGTTGCCCCTCACATTGTTTTATTTTTCCAGTGTAGAGAACTCTATTAAATCTTGCTGAAGGAGACGAGTGGTATTCATTTTAAAGTTGGTTTTACTTGGTTGTCCTAGACAAAATTAAAAGCTGCAGTTATTTAAGGACTTATCGATACCTGAATCTGTGCCAGATGGCCTGGTGTTATCTGTAAAAACCCGGAGAAGAGATAAGACTCTCCATGCCAGATATTGTAGGTGTATGTTTTTAAGTTTTGTGTTGACTTTGGTTTCTTCCCCTTCTTTTAATTTCTTGTGACTGCACTCCCTCGTCTCCTCCTCCTCCTCTCCCTCACTCGCTCCTTCCTCATTTCGTTTCCAAGTCCTCTGCATCCCCCTCCATCTCTCCATCCCCAGGGGACACCAGCTCTTGTTTAGATGTGGCTCACAGTAATCTGACCCAGATTAAAGCCATAGCTACATGTGACTGCCTTTGACTTACTGACTGCGTGGAGGCCTGCAGACTCCAGGCCAGACAAATTGGAGGGATTATAGCTCTGGTCACCTGCCAGCATCACATGACTGCTACACGTACAAACCAGTCAAGACCAGTTTGCAGTGTGTCTTTTGCATCCCAGAGTTGGTAATAATGCAGCGCCCTAACAGTTGGATGTCGTGCCAGACATCCGCAGCACTTAAAGTCGAATCTGGATTGCCACAAACATCCATTAGTGCTACACTTGTCACATACAAGCCAGGCTTACATTATTCAGTCGCTTCTGAGCCGTTTCATGTGGAGGAGTGGTTTTCATTCAGGCGAGCAGACAGACCAAGCGTTGTGTGTCTGCTCTGGAAGAAAACGAAGCACAGAGTCCCACTGAGCTGCCATTCTTAACCTAGTTCACTGTTTCAGCCTCAGCCCTGTCTGGAGGGGGCTGCTGATGGGGGAGGGGTTCAAAACTCCTCTCTTCTCCTCCTCTTTCTTTTTCTCCCTCTCTTTAACTTCCCTTCCCATCATGCATCATGAAATAGTGTTGGTTTAGTGGCCTGGGAGTATCTCACAGCACAATCTCTCTTTCTCCCAGTTGTATCCACTACCTGAACATTTGTGATACGCAAAAGATGTGTTTAGGCTGAGATCCTGTAAACATGTGGCAGATTTTTTTTTCCTGCAGCCTTCCCAGCGTCCATTTACTTTGGGCTAGAGCAAACGCCACATTAGTTAAAGTAGCTGCCGAGTCAATAATTTGTTGTTACGATCATCGCTTCAAAGACAAGATTATGTAAAAGGTGCCGCTAGTTCCTGTATGCCTAGAATAAAAGAGCACAGAGTAGATGCTTAATTCAGTCTTTACATATTTAGAAACCAGACAAATGTTGGTGTTAATGAAGAAAATTGTGAATGGATTCAAAATTAGATGATGTTTATTTGAGTGCTTAAATGCCTTCTTTTTTTTGTTTCTTCCAGTTACTACATGTACACATACGATAAGATGGTGGCTCCCAATGTGTCACTGCGAAGGGAGGCGGAGATGAGCCCCGAGATGCTGAGCGCACTGCTCAAACACCACTACAGTCGCAGAGTGCTGGGCCACGACGAGCCGCCAATGGGTCAGTAATAATACACCCAGCAGAGCTGAATTATTAACCAGCAAAGACGCGTGTAAAGCTTTTTAATGGCTAAACATACATGCTATAACCACTTAAACACACAATCTGGTCTTCAAATTAGGATTAGAAATAAATCAGTGACCATGTTATTGTTGCCTTCTGCCTGAGGGATTTGATGTTGGATAAGCAGGGCAGGAACATGTTTGTTGTCGTGTAAACGAGAAGAAAAATCTGATCAGAGATGATGCGACTTTCTCCGACACAAAGCTGCCAAGATAATCTGACTTCATCATGCTTTTTGGAAACCATACAAATCAGCCAAATAGAACAACAAATAAGATCATACCCTTTCTTACTTGACCTTCTTGTGAAATTAAAAGCAACAGCTGACGCTCTGTAATTATGTTCAAGTGAAAAGCTGAAAATGGCAGAGCCGATAATGGGCCAAAAGGCAGGAAATTGCTTCCAGTTTATCCATTTAATAACAGGCCTTAGATCTCCAGCAGTTAATAAGAGCTGCACATCTGCAGAGACACGGAGTCTAGCTGCAGAACCCAGCGTGAGTGGGCAGGTAGAGGAAGAGTTTCTGTACACAGATTGTCTTTCTTTAATTAACGGTGTCAGACATGAAGATGGAAAGTTACTTGGACTTTGACTAATTAAAAAGCATAAAACTGACTGGAGACACACACACACACACACACACACACACACACACACACACACACACACACACACACAACTAGAGCTCATATAAACGCTTTCCACAAACACTCAGCACGAATGATATTTGGGTATTACAGTAGTTTTCAAACATTTTTGTGTCATCAAAATTGCCCTAAAAAATGAGCCATATTCACAGCTGTGCAGTGTCATGTGACACATTGGCAGTTCAGTTTTTATTTAGAGATGCATCTGTGGTGTCTGGACTGAGCATGCAGCTGCGCTCCACTAACATATAACTCACTCACATGTTCAAACAGTCTTTCTCCCACTGCTGGTGATCGGTGTAGGTTAGGTTTCTCTTAGAAAGGTGATGTTGGTTTCTGAGTACCATATTAGTGTTAGCCAGCTTCTTCTCTCTCTCGGGCTGGGAGCTATTGACATCCCAAGCCCATCCAGTCGGGGCCATAACATGTGCAACTTTCACCAGCAGTTTTCCTCTTGTCATTCAGGTGGTATGTCACACTCTTGGTTGCTGTGTGGTTTGATCCATTACTTGTGTAATAATTCCCACCATCCTGCAACTGCACGAATGGACTCGGTGTTCCCTTTCATACAAATATTTCTAAATGAAAATTCAGGGGAAAGAGCTGGTATCTGTACTGCTAAATGAGTGCAGACAAAGTCCTGACACAATATACTGCAACAATAATCACACAGAGTCTCAAAGAACACAATTTGAGAACCGCTGTCTCTTTACATATGAAGTGTTACAGTCTTGCATGTGCACATCAGACAAAAACAAGGCTGACACATGCCTGCTAAAAATACATGACTCGTATATATAGCAGGCATGAGCAGTGTGCATACATACAGCATGAGCAGAAGTGACATACATGTTCATCATGTTCATGCAACACGCTCGGCAAGCCGACACGTGCTGCACTCGACAGTGGCGCACACAAGCATGCGCTGACCTTCACAGAAAGACTCAGGGGGCACCTCGGTGTTGGCGGGGTGGAAACGTCCGTGACCTCCTCGTGTGTGTTTTCATGTGCATGCTTTCATGTTTTTCCCGCATTAATGAGATGTGTGTGTACTGTATATTTTTATATAAACGTGTATACAGAGAGAGAGAGGATGAATCACAGGAATGCTCTCTGTATGCCATTATTTCACCACGTCTTACTGCCAAGCTGTCGCCCTCCCTCTCTTTCATTCCTCTCAGGCATTTTCCTCTTTTTCTTCTCCGACCAGTCCGTCTCTCCTCCCTCTTTCTCTTCCCATCAGCTGTCTCCACATCCTCCTCTCTGAGCGGGTTCTCCGTTTGCTCCTGCACTTCCTTCTTCTGCCTCTTTCATCTCAAGCCTTCTACCCCTTCATCTTTTTCTTTTTTAAACATTTTCTCCCCTCATTTAATGCCTTCCTACCCCTGTTATATCTGTGCCGTTCACTCTTCCTTTTGTGGTTGTCTCTCTCTCTCCTCTGTTTATTTCCTTTTGATCTACCACCAAATGACTCACGCCTGTTATTTGTGCGCTTCAGAGCATGGATCTGGGTGTGTGTGCAGGCACACACATGCACTAGCCAGTTTGAGTCAGTAAATGATTGTCCTCTCCGGGTCCAACATGCTGTGTACAGAGCATCCCGTTTCCTGTCACGCACATGCTGCATGATCATTACCCTCTGTTCTCCTGATGTCTTTGTCACCATTCACCATTTCGCCTTCTTCATCATTATCTTCTTCTTGTTCCCCACCTTCTTCTTCATCATCATTTTTGTCTGTCTGTGAGCTTATGGTTCAAACACACTGCCATACCTAACCTACATTTGTGCACTTGTGTTTTTGTGTGTCACTGTGCCAGTTGGATCTTGTATCTTGTATTTTGTGAGTGAAGCTAAGACCAGCAGAGCAACACACTAGGGTACTTTCCGCAAGTCTTGTTGGACAAAGAAAACTCTATCTGTAGTCTGTGCCTTTGTGTTAAGTCTCCTCGTGGCTTATGGGATAGTAAGATTACTGCAGAGAGGCTGGAGAAAGGCTGCTTTTTTAAAAATTCCACCTTAAAAACACTGTTTTGTTTTGTGAGAATTCCACAAATGAACAACCTTGACCTCAGTGGATAAATGAAGTGCAAACGAATTTGGAAGTACAGCAAGTCTTTGTTTCTATCACCAAGCCTGAGGGAGATTCAAAAAAATGAATTTCTAACTCCACAGAATCAAAAATGTAAGAGAATCGTTAAGCGCTGGTGCTGTGGAAATTCTGAAACTCACACATCACATTTGAAAACACATTAAGCGTCACTGTTTAGCTTTATAGCTTCTTGATGCTTTTTGTTTTTTAATTCATACTGATGACTTTACACTTGATAGCACATTTTCCTCCAAGTTCTATTTCTTATTAGCCTACATAGTGGCTAAAGAGACATTGGGCACTAAACATCCATAGATGCCCAACACCTGATTCTTTTTTTTTCCATGTCTCTCCAGCTCTCACATACATGCCAATTTTAGTCATTATGAAACAAGTTATATTTCAAATTACATTTTCACGTCACAGTTGTCTCACAGGAAGCTGTCAGAGAGGTGCTTAAATAACTAACCTCTTTATTAGCCAGTCACCCACATTAAAACCAGGTCAGCTGGAACTGAACTAGAGATGAAACTAGTCCTTCTCCTTCTCATTTAAGCGATTGGAATCAAATTAAATTACGATACTGCCAGAGATTACCACCCTACCCACTGTTTCCCATGATGCTCCTCCTCACAGGCCGCAGCGAGGGAACAAGCCAGGGTTTGAACAGTGGAGGAGCCCACGCAGAGCAGCGCGGCTCCCACACATGGCCCTTTATTCCTCTCTATTCTGCGTGCGTCTGAGGGCAAACACACAGAAAATTTGTGGGCGAGTGTTTGGTTCGTCGGCTGTTGCCGAGCCACACTTGTGCGCTGTGTGAGTGCACTGGTGCTGAGGAAGAAGTGCAGGCGTTTATGAGGTTGTGCGAGGGTGTTACTAAGCGTGGGTGGCAGTGTGCATTAGCACGGCTCGCACTTCCTGTCTTTCACCCACCATTCTTCTTCTTCTTCTTCTTCTTCTTCTTTTTTTTTTTAAACTTCTTTCTTCATCTTCTTCATCTCCCTCCTTCCTCAGATCTTCACGCGTCGCCTGCTGTCGCTGCTGGCGCCGGGGAGGCCAAATCCCAATGTGCTGCTGCTGACTCGGCCACTGAGAGGGAATGCCAAACCCAGGCAGTTTCCATGGAGACGAGCAGCCCAGGCTACAAGAAAGCCACCCACATCACCGCCCACACCCCTCCTCCCCGTCCTCCTCCTGCGTCGCTGTTGTCATTGGTAACGGATGTAGCAGCTAAGGACGTGAGCTCTGCCACGAGCGGTGTTGTGGCAGCGGTGGGGGGGCTGGAGGACGACAAGGACAGGATTGTTGTGGAGATCATGCAGATGTACAGCAGGCAGCAGGAGAAGCTCAACTCCACCCTGCACAAGCAGCTGCAGCTGGAAATGGTGAGTCGGTGGTCGGAAAGATAAACGAGGCCGAGATCAACGAGGCGATAACTGTTTCCGCCCATTAGAAGTGTCCTTGATGTGGATGTGGAGGTGATCTTCACCTTCCACTAACCCCCTCTATTACTTCCTCCCATCACGTGGAACGTGTCAGTATCAGATTGTTCCACCAGTTTTTAACACAAGTCAGCAGAACAGTTCATATAAATCAGTGTTTCACTCGTTTAGCGTATTATTAAAGCACTGGGTTTAATTTCAGTTTGGATGCATGGAAACGGAGTTGAACTAGATTATGGTGACATTTGCATCTACAGTTGAATTATGTTCTCCACTAATGGGATTTGGGGAAAATTGCATTTGTAATCTAAAATGAGATGCCACCATTAAAGAGTATTGGTGACAAAATGTCTGATGAAATAAAATGTAAGCAAACTGAAACGGCCTCCTTGTGGAGCTTCTGTAATGTGGCGGTAGAGCAGGTAGTAGTCAGAAGGTTGCTAGGTGCTCTAGCCTGCATGTTAAAGTATCCTAGCAAGATCCTGGACCCCCAAATTTCATCAGAGTGTGAATATTAGATAGAAAAACTATATATACGAATCGGTCCATTTACCATTTGCAGGAGTCACTGAAATGTGACTTTTTCTTTGTGCCCCCAGGAGCTGGAGACTTTGCGTGGTGGCGAAGCGGCGAGGCTACGGGAGCTGAGCGCCGAGCAGCATGAGCTGCGCAGCGAGCTGGAGGCGGTGCACAGCGAGCAGGCACGGCAGCTCAGCCAGGCCCGCCAGGAGCAGCTGGAGCTGGAAACCCGTCTGGAGCAGCTCCGACAGCAGGCCTGCGCCTGCGAGCCAGGGGCACAGCGCCAGCAAGAGGCCCACTACACAGCACAGGTACGGGCTTACAGGGGAACACATGCATGCACAGACTTTTGCATCAGAGTGAATCTCCGTGACATAAAGTGTGTTCACTGGCCTGCATCACTTAACATATGGCGTTTTTATCTTAAAGACATTAAGATTGCAAAGCTCCAGTGGGACTCAAACAGAGCACACTTTAGCACAGCACTCTGCATATTAATATTAAAGTTGAGCTCGCTAAGCATTTACAATTAGTTCTCTTTTCATTTTCATCAGCATGTATGTACAAACATTTATCTTTGGATCTGTAATTACTAGAGTCATGAGTAAATCAGGTTTTTAGGTAAAACTATTTGGAGCTGCACTTATTAAACGTACCAGTCAAATAGAAAGAATTTACTGTGATTTTGTGTGAGTCTCTGTGCGGAGCACATACTCAGACGTCTGTTTGGGTTTCAGTAGACCTAATCTTAATCTCTGTTACATTGGCCTGAGCTCTTCCACCTCCTGCCTTTGGCATCAAGCTGTCCCTCTGTTAAGAGAACGGGTGTGCGTATTTCTGTGTGGCTCTGAGAGTTCAACATGGGTTTTTTTTGTTTTTTTTAAAGGTTTGGTGCACATTTCTTTGTTTACTGCTAAAAGGGAAAAAATACAATAAATGGTTACTCTGACTGATGGTTTAAGAGCTCTCAAAACATAACAGTAGTTATTCTGTCTGCATCACTTTGCAGTGTGTGTTGTAAAAGCCTCTGAGCCAGCTATGTGTCTAAATGCAGGGTCTCTGTTGGTTTGTTTTTGATGGTTAACACCTGCCTGATTATGGGGATTTTACTGCTTTTTGGCCTGTTGCCGGAACAAGCCACAGCAATTTGATGATGTCATGTTGGGCTTTAGTTAATTATTTGTTGGGAACATTTCTTTAAATATTTACGACCAAAGTAGTCTGCAGAGGAATGAACAGTTGCGGGCCTGCTAAGAAAAATCTGAAACGAAGACTGTTGACAGATTACTATTAGATGTGGAAATGTGTGAGACTAATGTGGCTCTTGTCTCCGTGTCTCCTTTCAGTTGTCCGACCTGCGTCAGAGGCTGGAGCGGGCGGAGGCTGACCGGCAGGAGCTGCAGGAGGAGCTGCGCATGGAGCGGGAGGCGCGTGAGAAGCTGGAGCGCACGATCGCCCAACTGAAGCAGCAGATGGCCCAGTCTGGCACGATGGGAGGCAGCCCCTCTCCTCCTCCTACTCCCTCCACCGGACCCCCTAACGCCCACTCCCCACCCTGCTCAGAGGCCCCAGCGGCTGGCCAAAAGTAACTGCCGCCCCTCCGGGCGCCTCCCCTCCCTCCCCTCATTCCTTTCCTCATCACCCGCCAAGTGTACAGACACAAAAAGATCAGCCCAAAGCTGAAAGGAGCGTCACGTCTCCTCAGGCTGATTTGAAGTTGTGCATTACGCTCCCCTTTTGCCTAGTGTAGGACGGACTTTTGTTTTTGTAATTCAATGATCACTTAAAAAAGGAAAAAAAAAAGTTGTTTTTTTTTGTTTTTTTTTTTAATTTTCACTTCCCTCTCTTTAAACAGTATTTAAAGGTTTTTGGGCATGTATGTTGAGTTTAATTTATAGTTTTTACTGAACAAATAGCTGCTTCACAGACTGGAGACTGGTCTACTGAAGACCAACTCAATCCTTCACTATAACCCACCCCGACCCTCCCTGTTCTCCAATCCATATTCTCCGACCCTCCCTTCCTGCTTACTGGTTTCTGGAGCTAATAATGACTTTGACTTTGAGATTTTGGATACAGATTCGCTGATCCTTGTGGACGTCACATCACGCTACTACCTGGCACAGCGGCCAGTACTCCCGAACACATGGCGCCGCCTGACCCGTGCCCCTACTCTGTCTTTCTGTATGTAAAGCCCAAGTACCAGCGACCGCAGGAAACTGCACGGACATTTTATTACATTGTGTAACATGCGAAAACATCGAGTCTTTATGGGGGACAAAGACCTTTACTGTACAAAAAAAGAAAAAAAGAAAAAAAATGGACCTCATGAAAATATGCCAATAGTGATGCTGAACTTGAAATGAGTGTTTTTGGGTGTGATCTCTACAAGGTAGCTAGCTAGGGAGTAGTGTTTCCTGCACTACAGCTGCTCCTAGCGACAGACTGGTTTTCTCCTCTCTGCTGGGCCACCTGGGCTCTCCTGATGTAGACCAAACAGTCTGCTAGATGAACCACCAGCTGCCCCGCATCTCCTCTGAAGAGCCCACACCTTCCATTGTCCTCTGCTCGGAAACTCCTTAACACTGTGTATTTTTATGTTTTTACTTTTTCACCTCTAGCCTGTCTATCTTCAGGCTAGAAAGGAAACACTGCTGTTTTCAGGCTCGGCTTGAAGAAGCTCACTAACAGTGTTGTGCACTCCTTGCGCCCCCCCCCCCCCCCTCCCCCCCTCAGATCCCTCTGGGAAAGGAATGCGTCTGGACACGGGGGCCATGCCGAGCCGAAAGAAGAAAGGCAGAGCCCTCGCGCGCGGTAGCGTGCCGTGTTACTATACTTCATGCAACATCCTTACGTGCCTGCACACACTCGACCGCGTCGGTGCAGTGCAGGCATTCAGGCAGAACAATGGCCCCAGAGTTCCCAGCAGATGATCAAAGCTGCAGTCTGCCTCTCTGCTTTCAGGCTTCTTTATTGTTAGCAGACAGTTGTATCCTCACCCTGCTTGCATGTGAGAAGTGGGTCGCAGGTGAAGGCAGTTAGTCCAGGGTGGTTTGGGTCCTGCTTTCCGTTATTCTGCCTGACTGAACAAACAGGACCGGGCAGGCAGGGAGAGGAAGAGCGGGAAGGATTGAGGACCCAGAGGAATAACGCACTCTCCCCCCACCTCACCCCTGCGGCAGGCTGGGTGGCCCGTTTGCCGGCGGTACCGAGGGAGGCTTTTTTCTTTCTTTCTTTTTTTTTTTGTGCCGTCAGAATCGGGGGCAGCTGCTGTTGTCTGAGGCCCTCTGCCCACCCCCGAGCCAGACTGTACAGGATCTCCCAGCCAGCGCCTCCCTCTCTGCCCCCTCTCCCACAGTCACTCGCTCACACAGCCCGTGCATCCGCCTCCTGCGTCAGATCAGCTGGGGGTGTGCGGTGCTTTTTTGTTTTTGCTTTTTTTTTTTTTTTTTTTTTTTGTCAGAGCCCAGGAGAGCTTACAGACGTCCAGCCAGAGGAAGAGAAAACTTTTGTGTCAGTTGCCAGGCAAAGGAGCTTTTTATTGCCACTAAGAAGATCCCGGTTAAGCGAGCGAGCTTGTGTGTGTGCGTGTGTGTAAATAATCGTGTGTGTGTGTGGGGGGGTGTGGGAGGTGGTTTGCCTCGGTTAAACTCTGAGCTTTTTTGTTTTCTTAATGCATCTGCCATTAATGCAAATTGATAGACATTCCACTGTGCTCCATCCTGTTTTCTCACACAGCTTCCCTTTACGATGACAGAGCTGAAGAAGCGGGCAGTTGTGGTTTGTTGACAGTCAGAAAAGCAGGTGCAGGTGCACAAACCAGTAAAAATCAACCCCCATGCCACAAATGTACACTCTACTGTTGTTCCATTTAAACCTTTATTGAAATTATGAAAGAAAAATATTTAACGTATTAACTAAAAGATTTATATTCACTTTGTAAATACAGTAGTCATTAATATATTAACTGTTCTTATAAATAAATAATCTTAAAAGGTTATAATATTTGGATCAGAACCGAGGCTTCAGTCAGCCCCAGTGTTTGTTTATTTTTCTTTTTTGCTTTCTTCATGAAAACTGATGTGAGAACTTGACTTTGTGTGGATGTGGGGGAGTGGAACGCGTGGTTTACTGAGATGCGATGCAGGACAACGGCAAAAAATAGGAAAATATTACTTTGTTACACACTCCCCTCCCTTCTTTATGAACTGATGGAAATACTTTTTTGTGGATTTCATCATAATGGACTGTTTACTGTGTAATGTAAGCTGTTTTCCTCCTTACGTCTCCTCTGAGCAAAATTGAAAATGCTTTGTGGATAAAATGAAAACTTTTCTTTTCTTTTCTTTGCATGGTTTACTGCCCCTTTACTTTTTGTATCTGTGGGCCACTATCAGTCTGTTTAATGTACAAAAAAAAACAAAAAAAGAGAAAAAGATTTCCCTGCACATAACACACAGATTATTGAGTTGGCTCATATGCATGAATATTGAACGTGTGCAAGTTTTATATCGCGAGTGGATCAGAGGCTAGCTGAATATAAAGTCAGAGTCAGATCATGAAGAGTATAACCTGTAGCCTAATTTGTTTAGAAAGTGTGTGTGTGTGTCTGTGTGTGTGTGTGTGTGTCTGTGGGCGGGCCTCCAATGTCTGACTGAAGCACAGCAGCTTTGAAAAGGGAAACGGGAGAAACTTGCTCATGTAGCTCTGGACGTGCGATTGTGTCCTGATTTAAGATCATATATTATCCTCGTCATTTCTCACTTAGAATATAATCAGTATTAGTTTTTATTCACTTAATTACCTCTTCAGCTGAAAAATATATCAATATATATATATATAAATAAATATATATATAAATATATATAAAAATTCAACACACGAGCAGATATCTAAGGGAGGTCTGTACTTTCTGAGTAGTTTGCATTTTATACACATGGGGGCGCTGTTTAGCTTTTTTAAACTACATCACAATGATTAAAAAAAAAAACGACTAAAGAATAATGGGACGTGCTGGGCCTTTTTGCATTTTGCTGTGTTATGAGAACTTGGATCTAGTTTGTACAGAGTTTTTACAGGTGTGAACTTTGCCCAACTGACTTAAAAAAAAAAAAAAGAAAGAAAGAGAAAAAAAAAAAGAGAGAGGAAAAAAAAAGTGGAGGGAGCTGTGTTTTATTTACCACATGAACAGATTTGAATGCAAGATTTGCATAACCATTCGCCTATGTGACGAGAACTTGTAAATGGCTACAAGTTGACCTTTGAAGTGTTTGAAGGTGGTTTGATTTGTAGTTGGGTGTGTGATTTCTTTGTTTTCCCTTTTCTTTTCTTCAGGCAGTAATTAGCCTTTTAAGTAGAGCTGATCACACTGATGGCCGGTCACTAAAAAGAATACCCTGATTTCGTTGATACACATCCTGTTATAGATGGAAAAAAGACAAACCTTTTTTTCCCCCTTGATGCTGTTCTGAAACATGAAACGCAGTGTCTGTGTATGACCATTGCATACTATGTTGCCAATACTACAGTGTGATGAGACTTTTGTTCTTGCATGAATTGAGACACTGTTCTCCTACCTCATGTTGTGATATATATATAAAAAAAGATGTTTTTTTAAGCAGAAGAGACTGCATCTCTGTTTATCATCATAGATATTTACTAGAAAGATTACATACCTGTAAATGCTTTTAGCTAATACCTCAGTTGTATCTAGTGTTTGTTTTTTTTCTGTTTTTGCCCTTTCCTGATTTCAGATCTTGTAAATAAAACCCTGTATAGACAATGAACTTGGATCAAATTCAAGTAAAGTTCTGTAGTGTCAAAATCCGTCATGTCTTTTTTCTAGACCGCCTTTAAGTATAGAGCTCACCAACATTTACGGTCCTGTACATCCTTACACATAACAGTCAGGTGCTGATAATCAGATCCACTTGATTAACTGATCAGCAGTAACTCTGAGCTCTTCTGTAAAAGCAGGTCAGTGTGTTAACGCAGTGCCAAGGAAAAAAGACATTGTTGCTGCTGTGGAAGGGTTATAAGGCCAGACAAGTCCATCATTCATATGTGGACATCTCAGCAAATTCACCCCAAGGTCAGATTGTGCAATGGTCAGAGAAACTGCAAATCACCCAAGAGCTATATGTCAGACTCTACAGGCCTCAGTTCACATGTTAAATGTTAAAGTTCTTGACAGTATATTTAGAAAAGGACTGAACAAGTATGGCTTGTTGGAAAGGGCTGCCTGGGGGAAAGCCTCTTCTCTCTAAAAAGAACATGGCAGCATGGCTTCATCTGGACAAATTTCATTTGGGCAGATGAGAGCAAAGTGGAGATGTTTGCCAAAAACTAAACACAGCACATCAGCACAAACACCTCATACCAACTGTCAAGCACGGTGGTGGAGGGGTGATGAGTAGGCCTTGTTTTACAGCCACAGTCATTGAGTCAACCATGAACTTCTCTGTATTCTAAAGTCAAATGTGAGGTCATCTGTCTGACAGCTAAAGCTTGGGTCAAACTGGGACAGGACAACGAAATGGCAACAAATCTACAGCAGAATTGCTGAAAAATGTAAGTGGTCCAGTCAAAGTCTAGACCTCAATCTGATTGAAATTTTGTGGAGAGATCTTAACAGAGCTGTGCATAAATGACTGCCTGTGATTCTTAATGAAGTGAAGCAACGTTGTAAAGAGGAACGGGCCAGAATTCTTCCACTATGATGTGACAGACTGATAGAGTCATATAGAAAACAGTTATTTCTAGTTATCAATGCTAAAATAAACCTGTCGCCGCTTTAGAACACCAGGAGTGACATACGTGTCCAGCAGCTATTTTTGGACCTCAACCCTGCTGAAAAATGTGCAGCTTATCCAAATTATTTCTACACTACTACATCTTAAAGGTGATCTTAAAGAATGTTCTACCTTTTTATAATTGTTGGTGTTGTACCTGCATAATGTCACCAATGGTTTTGAGTTCAAACTGGTGCTACATTAAAAGTCAGGGAGTTACCAAAATCATCGAGGTCTGTCCTCTGGAGATCTGGGATATGATAATCAATTCAGCTGAGCTATTGTGATCAAAGTTTTAAGCCAACAGATAGTACCTCTCTCTAGTTTGTTACAGGGAAATCCACATTATTCCAATAAATAAAATGTTTGTTTTTTTATTTCTTATAATGTAGGTTCTTTAGTAAAATGCTTTGTGCAGTCATGTTTTGTCCTCTGCAGCCAGGCTAAAATTAAATCTCCAACCACAGAAGCTGTCAGGAGGAACTGCAGCCAAGGCATGGCTGGGCAGACGCTATCAGAAGGCTGTTGAGGAAACGCAGCCAGACCCCGTTCAGATCCAGGTATGAGGGTATTCCTGCGGGTAGAAGGAAGAGAACAGCCAGAAAAACCAGGGAGGGGGTCCAAGTGTTGAGAAATATACACAGAGCTTGGTTGACAAAATTTCTCCCGGACTGAGTGTAAATTTATTCTGTAGTTTGGGGTTTCAAAGGAGGATAATTCACAGATATCTGTATGTAGCAGCTAATCTTAAGAGGATGGCGAGCACGCAGTGCAGCACAGAGTCAGGACAAGCAGCATGGCAATATGCAGGACCTGAGAGGTGAGAAAAACTCAGCACCTGTGCATGTGGTGGTGGGAAACAGGCAGTGGGAAGATGGAAAGAACAGTCTACCAGCAGGTGGACGCCAGTAGGCTAACTAATAAATAGATGAATCATTTTGGCTTGAAGGTGGAAGCTTGCAACCTCTGAGTCATGATGTAAAAATGAGCCAAACCAGCCATGAGTGCAGTGGGCCATTGCAGTGCTCTGTATGCTACTCTGAGGATTTGAACCAACAAACAAACACCTCGTCATCATTGGGTGATGATGAGGTGTCTAGGCAGAAAATAGAGTGAAAGATAACTTAACACAGATGGAGCAGGGAGTGTACACAATGATAGGGCAAGAGAGGGAAAAGTGACTTAAAGGTTTTGTGGGGATGAAAGAACTGAATAAATTCTATGGGAGGTTTGAAGGATCACACTTCAACGCATCTGAATTAGGGAACGGCTTAAGCCTGACCAGCAAGTGATTGCAGCACTCAACGTTTTAGAAAGATCAATATTAGAAAAGCAGCCAGACCTGATGGATTAACTGGTAGGGTGGAGGGAAGAGGTGTGTTCCCAGAACCTGGAAGCCATCATCAATAGCTCCTGCTTCAAAAACGTCACAACCATGGGTTTCAAATGATTATTGTCCAGTAGCATTAACTTTTGAGAGAATGGTGTTCTCAACGACATGCAAGAAAAAACTGGACCCACAAGAAGAAAGAGTACATAGTGCATGTAACACACTGTCATCTGAACTAAAACAAAAACATATGTATGTACTCTGTTTGTGGACTTTCCATCTGCATTTCATAATGAAAGACCACTGTAAGACCACACAATGCAAAGGTGGTCACAGAAAAAGGTCAACAGCGCAGCCATCATAAGGGTTGAGTCCTTTTTCAATGATAGATCATTGAGTGATAAATAAGATAAGTATCACCCACCATTAGCACCGACACTGGAGCCCCACAGGGGAATGTTAAATCTTTAGTCTTATTTACTCATACTAATGAATGCTGGCCTGGCTCATCTGATGTCTTTAATGTTGGCTTTGCTGATGATACAGAGATTGTTGGTTTGTTAGTTGGTGTAAACACCAAGAAAACTAAATAAGTTATTTTTGCGCGAGCAGGAAGACACATCAACAAATACCCAGGAAAAATTCCTGTGAGAGCCAACAGAAGGTAGCTGTGGATGAAATGTGAGGCAAACTCACACTTATCCCACGTGGGATCACAGACTGGTTTCTTAAACCTGTGATGATCACTGTATTTAAATGTCTTCCATAGTCTCCACTGGAGCACGTTAGGGATTTGGTGGAAGAGGAAATTCACATCATGGATGTGAAGCCATCAGATCTGCAGGAGCTGTGTGATGCTGTCATGTCAACATGGACCAAAATCTGTAATGAATATTTTGAGACGTCGAAGACTTCAGGCAGCTCTGAACGAAAAAAGGGAATCCAACCCTGTACTATCAAAGTGTAGCTAATAAAGTGTCCGGTGAGTGTATTTTTAGTGTGCATTATGAGGGTGTAGTACTGTCTTTGACCAGCAGAGGCAGGCGTGGCGCTGTGCCTTTAAGCACGCGCAGAGAGCAGGGATTGTAGCGCTGTCTGACAAACGGTGACGCCACATCCCCGGTCACGCGCCGTTCTGTAACGTGCCAGCTTGTACTCTTTGACTGCAGCGCTTCCGTTTTTAAAATACACCCTCGGTACCGTCTAAATATTCCCGAGCCGTGGTGAATTAGTAACGGCATGAGCGCGTTCGCGTGTTTGTGACACAGTAAGGCTTCACTTTGTTCAGTTTCACTGCCGGTCGGACCCGTTAGCCGGTTAGCCATTGCTAGGTAACGGTAGCTGTCAACAGATCAACGGCTCCAAAGCCGTTAGTCACGGCAGGTACTGAGGTGTTTGTGTGTCTATGTGTGTGTCTGTTAGTTTAATTTCTACGAGCTCAATGTATTATAAACGGACGGTTATCTCAGCCGAACTGGGCCGAAGGCCACTGCTGGAAAATAAGGGCTGAACAGAAAGTTGTACAGCTATGTTTGGAGTACTTTTCTTGACGTATATTTCACCGGTTAGGATGGAGAAGTTCATATGAGTGAAATGATCAGTCATTATTTTTCTAATTAACCTGCAGTTGAACAGAGACGATTTATCAGTCAAGTAAAAATGTTTTATTTGTGATTTGTTAGGATCATTTAGAGGTTTCAACCTCTCAAGTTGAAGGATTAGCTGCTCACTAAATACATACATATACTGGTTTACTTTATCAGGCACATTTAAAAACAATTACGTTGTGGGACTCTTGAGCTTTTATAATTTATCATCATTATTATTATTATTTTGCCTTTAAATGTCTGTCTGTCTGGTATAGGCAATGCTGTATAGGATAGAGGGTGGCACTAACAAAAAGACAGGAGGCAGAGCTGAAGGTGTGAGGATTTTCATTGGGAGTGACCAGGATGGACAGGATTAAAAAAAAGAGTACATCAGAGGGACTGCTTAGGTTAAGTGGTTTAGAGACAAAGAGGTGAGGCTGAGATGGTTTGGACATGTGCAGAAGAGTGATAGTGGATATACTGGCCAAATGATGTTGAATGTGGAGCTGAACAGCGGAAGACCTCAGAGAAGAATCTGAGGACAGAGAAGGAAGACAGACAAAGGGCTGATGTGACAGAGGAGGATGCTAGGGACAGGGTGAGATGGAGGCTGATTATCTGCTGTGGTGACCTCCAAAGGGAGCAGCTGAAAGAAGAAGTCTGGTATAGGCAAAGCTTCCTGTGGTCTATTCAACATGTCAGAATCCTAGGACATGAAATGTATAATTTTATAAAACAATAAAAAGCAGCAGATCCTCCTTTTTGAGAAGCTGGAACCAAATAATAAATAATGTAACAAAGCATTGGGTGATTTTTATTTCAAATAGTCAGGTATTGTCATTGTTCCCTTTTTTTTGGGGGGGGGCTCTTAAGTATTTCAGTAATGAGTGCCTCAACTCAATGAGCGCCTCCCACCTGAGTGCCTCAGTCAGATTTTTTTGTTTATAAATCTTTAATATATTTAACAAAGCTGGGCAAAATTTTACCTTCGTGCTATGAATAGCTTAAGAATTACAATTGAAGTGCACAGGGATTGGGTAGACATTGGGAATTACTATATTGGAAAAGTATTTAAACTTAGAGGAGATCATGACTAGAAGATGAGCATGTATTGAAATGTTGGTAAAAATGAGACATTTCTTATGATATAATATGAGGACTCAAAAATGCCCGAAAAAATAACGTAATTTAAAAATGTACTCCAAGATCCTGTGACTTGGAAGATTTTCTTAGCATGAGGGTAAAACTTTGAATGACTTATTGTACCAAAACCAGTCACCTGATTCCTGTGTTGTCAGATGTGAACTTTACTCAAGTTTGACTGATTTTATAAGAAATCATCCAAACCCAGTATTTATGTGTTCCTTGATTGCAGGATGGAAAATTCAGAGACCAGTCCTCCATCGAGGCCCCTGGCAGTGCCGGACAGAGCCATGTTGCGACCCTCCGCCCCACTCGGTCAGATGTCAGAGTCACCCAGGGCCTCTAAGCACAGGGAGCACTCGTCCAAGTCACCAAGGAAACGACGGGATGGGAAGAGGTCGCAGCGACGGGGGGGCGATCATGAACAGCTGCTGTGGGAGATCGAGCGCCGAAGGTTGCCAGGCCAACACGAGCACTTGGAGCCCTGCAGTTCAGCAAGCGACACAGCGGAAAGTTCTCCTAAGAGGTTTGCACTGCAGGTTGCCAGCTGGTCCTTCGTGCCACTGGCACAGCTCTGCTGCTTGGGACGTGAGGTGATGTTCTCTTGACTCCACTGTCTTTCCTTCTCACAGAAGAGCCCACTTTCTACATGGACCGTATCCAGCCACTCACTTCGGACCCAAAGCCTGCATTCTTCCCAACCCAACTTCAGTCATGTAAGCATGAGGGTGCTGAATGTGTCGGACTTTGTGTTTGTTAGGACATTGACACAGATGAGTTTGTGTAACTGAATGAGATAAGATAAATTTAGAATGCTGTGATTGGATATTACCTGAGATGGGAAGGCTTACAAAGTGGGCTACAGATAGTGATCGTCACCTGATCGTAAAGAGTTTCTTTGGCCTTGATTTGTGAACACGCATACAGACAGATTTACCTGCACAATGCCCGTTATCCGCCACACAAGGAAGAAGGGAGATAAAAGGTAAAGGGACAAGGAAAAGAGCATTTTATATATTCTTGTGTTTGGAATTTGACCCCAACCTGTACAGATATGACCTCAAGGTGTCATCACGGTTAATGAATGACTCGGCTCCTAGAGAATATTGAATCATGTTTATTTAATTGAGAAGACATGGTATCAGTCGGATTTACTTCATTTGATGTCTGTCAGGATCAAAAACAGACTGACCTAAACTATCAGTACAATGTGGTAAGGTTACATTAAACTCATTTAAATATATTTTATGTGATCATTTCTTCTTTTTGTGTGTGTTTTATAACCTGCCGTGGAGAGACGGTGTTTGTAGTTTTAGGTGTTTGTTTATTCACTTGTGTCTCTGTCTCTGTGTCCGTGTCCCAGGCACATCCAAGACCCGGCCAGCCAGAGGCTCACCTGGAACAAACCTCCAGTGAATGTGCTTGTCATCAGGAAAATCAGAGATGAGAGCCTGGCTGAACCTTTCAAAGAGCTCTGCAGGTTTCTAGTAGAGGTACAGGACCCAGCGTTTATAGTGTCGTACAGTCGATAATGTACTGCACTCCCATTTTCCACAACAATAAAACCACTGACACTGATTATGTTATTACCGTGTCTGCTGTTAAGAGTATGTTAGTCAGGCAGCGATCAGACAGTTTTCAAAGTTCATGTCAGCGAGATAAAAGCTTCGATGCTAGGCTGCTGAGTTAGAGCATCCCCAAAATGGCAGGTGTTTTGTGGCAGTTTGAGTTAAGGGTCTACAGGTGACCTGGGGCAAAAACGACAAAGGCACCCGAAGCTTGCTGATGTTTGTGGTCAGGGAAAGCTTGCCAGCATGGTCCAGCTCTACATAAGAGCTGCTAAAGAACAAATTAATACTGACGGCTCACACAGAGCGGCACAGACTGCTCTGAGTGCCATGAAAGAAGGTGGCCTGGTCTGATTAAATTGTCTTTTATATCCAGTGGACACTACCATGTGTCTGTGTTTTACCAGGACAACAGACTGTGTTTGTTTGTTTTTCTTTCAGAGAAGACAGACTTTTTTTTAACAACAGGTATCTCCAAAATTGGGCAACATACATAAATTGATAACAAAAAAATAGGCCAGAACAAAAGTAGAGTTTGGGCTGAGCCGTCTCTTTAAAAGTGATTTCACTTCAGTTTTGTCTGTTGGTGGGTTGTAAACTTCACCCATGTACCTACTGAGAAACATGGGAAAGAACCGAGTGTACACTGACACACTTGTAGACCTTAAGAGCAACAAATAATCATAAAGAAGAATGCAGGAAAGAGTCCAGACATGTAAGTTATAGTCTGGTTTCAAGCAGTTACAACACCTTGTGACCAGATGTTTTTTTAAAAAAAAAAAATCAAGTTGTACTTTGTGAAACCAGATGGTCGGTGTTGGACAGTGAATCCACATATTTGCATTCCATACAGATGCTATCACTAAGCTAGCTACATGTGTTTGGCACATGTTTAACGTTATTTTGAAAGGCTTACACTTAAGAGATGTCTGTGTGTGTTTTGGCTGTTGTTGTGCGTTTTTGTGTCAGGAGAAGCAGATGATGGTGTACGTGGAGCGCAGGGTCGCAGATGACGCCACGCTGTCGAAGGACGAGGCATTCGGCTCCATCCGTAATCAGCTCTGCACCTTCAGAGAGGGTGAGACCCAAAGCATCACAAAACTTGACCATTAGAAGACCAGATATTTGTGTTTAGTAAAAGGTGCAATCTTTTGATGTTTACTGAATTATTCTTCAGTAAAAGTGTAAAAATGCCAAAGATGAAGTGTTAAATTACTGATTATGTTACACTAAGCGCTATTCTATTTCTATTCTTAAGATTACCACATCAGCAATGCAAAGAACTTGCTGAACTTACAGTTTTCCTTTCAGAATGATTACGAAAATAAGTCTAGGCGATCTGTGATACATCAACTAATGTGCCTGACATATTTAAAATTATTTACATTCATTTTTCATTATTTCCTGTGTTTCTGTTTAAAAAAAAAAAAGGGTACTGGAGATGTGTTAAAAAAAACCAAACACGTATAACAATGTGTTATTTCTATTGCATTTCTTCTTCTTTTTATAGGATAACTAAATAATCTTTATTTATAAAGTCATCCTTCAAACTAAGATAAAGAGCTGCTTTGCTAAATTTTCTTTCCTGATCTGTTTTTTGTTGGGTTTATTAAATTATTGTTTCCATTAACTACATTAGCTACAGCCAAAGTAGTGTTATCAGTGTTGGGTTTTTCTGTTTATTTGTGCTTTGCATCTTTTCGTTCCCATAGCTCTTTAGTCTCATTGTCCCTACTTCATGTAGGTTTTTATCTGAAAGACCTGCCCAGGGTGTACCCCACCTCTTGCCCTGTGACAGCTATGATAGGCTCCAGCGCTTGGATCTTATATTATAGTACTTTAAAGGATGTGCCGTTGTTTGTTAAATTAGCGTGTTCAGTTTGAAGAGTTGCTATCAGAGAGAGGATGTGGCATGTTTGAACCACTGCTCTGCTTTTCTAGTTAATGTTGTGTTGGATCAGTACCTCACTACATATGGTGGCTGTTTCCTTGTCGTTCATATTATTGGATGCTCCCATGCAGCATTTTTTAATGTTTTGCTATAAAAAACACTTAAACTGCCGTTAATGAAATATTCTGACAATCTGTGTTGTGACTGTTATAAAGTAGTGCAAAAAGTGAAACTTTTTTTTAAACATTAATAATCATAGAACAAAATGTTCTAAGGGATCCTGAGTATTGAGTGAATATGATGAAAGATGTTGGCAGTGTCTGATGAGGGGGAAATCTTTTAATGGCTCATGCTTGAAGTAACATTGTTGTATTTTTTTAAGCACTTACTTTGTGTGACGTCAGGTTACGATGATATATCCGACTGCATCGATCTCATCATTTGTCTGGGTGGCGACGGGACTTTGCTTTACGCCTCTTCGCTCTTCCAGGTATTGTGATTTATTTATTTATTTATTTATTTTTTTAAATGTCAGAAAACCTTATTGACGTTAGCCAAGACCTTTGTAGCGGTGACATAAAAGAAAAGAAAAAAAGCGAGTTTTACATTTTCCACTGTTTCTATTTTAATGTAGCGTTTTTAACCCTGGTGAGTAATTTATGACTGTTGCTCCTTCATGTTACAGACTCAGAATAGCAAAATGAATCACATCAAAGACACACTGTGTTTTAGAAGTTGCCGTGTGTGTAATATTATAACAGATGTTCATTTTGCATTGTAATTGCATTATAACCATAACAAATCCTTAAGATTCCTTCTCTTCTGAATTAATGTTTGTTTAAAGTATAAAAAGAAATGCTTGGACTTGAATATTTAATTACAGTTTTCCTGTCGATGAGCTTTTCAAAGTATAGGTTGGATCATTTCTATTGTTCTGAGTTGGTTTTAATTAAGGAGAAGATCTTTTTACATGATGGCGTGCCTTCTCTTTTCCGCAGGGAAGTGTCCCTCCAGTCATGGCATTCCACCTTGGCTCTCTGGGCTTTCTGACGCCGTTCAAGTTTGAGTCATACAAGACTGAAGTAGCCAAAGTGTTTGAAGGTAAACTGCAGCTCTTACTGGATAATAATAATTTCATTGGAAACTTTTTATCTGATCGGCAATTTTTGGGGGACTTTCAGGCAACGCGGCAATCACTCTGCGCAGTCGTCTGAAGGTGAAGGTGGTGAAGGACATGCTTCAGAGAACAGGAGAGCAGCCGTACAGCGGAGGGCCACAGCAACAGCTGGAGCACAATGGACTCCTTCCTCATGGACACACCAACACCGATGCTGGCAAGGTCACCCTGCAGCTACAGGTTTGTTAAAATGGTCAGTGAGAATATTAGCTGCTGGACTGTTTACCAGCCACAAAAATAAGCTTGTTGGCTTTTGTGTTCTTGTTTAGAAGCTGAGGTGGATTGTACGTCATTCTGATGATCAGATTAATGGTTGGACAATTCTCAAGATGAACATAAATGTAGATTACAGGCTGGAACTTTTTCATGATTTGGAAGAACAATTTTAGGAATTTAGTAGATGGCTAGAATGAGCTTTTCTGTTCTTATGAAGCACTCAGTTCCTACACTACAGGTCACATTTACCCATTCACAGTCAGCCCTTCTGGGGTTTCTGGTGTGAAGAAAGTGTGCAGCTGTTAGGCAACAGACGAAACTCTTGTAGCTAGCTTGAAGACAAAATGCCAAAGGCATGGCTGATGCAAACTTTTATTCACATGGTTATCAGTGCCACTAAATGATAAATTAGAATATTATAATGAGGGCAAGGGTTACAAACCTTCATTGAACGACCTAACAGTTTGATGTCAAAGAGTGTGAAAAAGAGTGTCAGGGCAGGAGAGAAGCATCTGTTAATTAGCTGATTGCTTCGTTGCATCCCTCAGCTGTTTGTGTACTTTGGAGACAGACGCGCTGAGTTTTCAGTTTACTTTTTCACAGTCATGGCTCCTTTGAATTTATCAGGGTGTCTGTGAGTCTTAAAATGTCTTAAATATACAATTACCAGTAAAAGGCCCTTAAATGTATTTCCAGTATGCTGTTTACACACTTTTATCACTCAGTGTGACTGCATCTTGCATAGTTTGACTAACCAGGTTTAACTTGTGTAAAAGGATGATAAAATACTTTATCTAACTGAACACACACTTAAAGGAAATCTTAAAAAACAAAAACCACCTAAGGTTTTTGTGGGAAACCCTGAAGATGATGATGATAGGGTTACCAGCCAGTCAGCCTGCAGAAAAACAACAGTATGTTGAAGGATTTCAAAATTAGGACTTTTGAAAATGCGAGACTATGTATGAAAATGAATTCTTAAACGGTACTTTTGTTAAACCTTTTAAGTTAAAGCTGAAAGTCTACATTCCAGTCACAACCTGATTATTTGATTTAAAATCCAGTTAAGTTTCTAAAAGCCTTAGATTTAACTTTTGTACCTGAGATCATTCACATGCCAAGGAAAGCACCACAACTACGTTGCTGTTTCCCTGCAGGTCTCTAAAATGCAGTCCTTTTAAAATCTATCATATGATTAATCTCTCTGATGTCCTTTAGATTCAGCAGCTGGGACCTCTTAGTTCCCAGTTAGGTTCCTCTGGTTCCTTAGTTCCTGTAAATATTTGGGCTCATGGGACTGCAGTTTGGCCTCCTTGTTAATTCCCGATCACACTCCTGCACGCCATTAAGATGATGGAACCTGACTGTGTGTGTGTGTGTGTGTGTGTGTGTGTGTGTGTCTAGGGCTCAGTGAGGGATCGTCAGCTTGGTTGCCATGGCAACAGTCATAATAAAGCTGCTCGGGAGAGAAATTCGGATGTTATGAATGTTTGTTGAGCCAGTTTCCAAGGATACTGTGGCGTCAACAGTGGAGTCAGTGCCGAATGGATATTTAATGATTCCTGACGCTCTCGGTTTGACACACTGTGTAACTAACGAACACGACACACACACACACACACACACACACACACACATATAGCCTCTCTCTCTAAGCACAGCCCTCTCCTTAGTCCTCTCACCCCCCTGGAGTTTTTAGGCTCATCGATAAAAGACAGTGACGGATTGTTCTGATCCCTGAGCTTCAGTTTGACCTCACATTACATCATGTCTGCTTGCGCCCAGCAGGATGTTTGCGTTGTGCTCAGCTGACGTCAGTATATCTGCTAGACATCACAGCACGGCGCTGCAGCAGGCTGTGAGACTCACTGAAGTGTGGAACATGATTTGTTTGCAGTCAGTCTGCTTGTACTTTCTCTCTGTAATGCACTAGTTTATTGTTTTATGGAGTACACTGAGCAGATTTAATGCTGTCGTCAGGGAACACATGAATATGTTATTCTGTGTTTTACTGTTAGATGGGTGTGGAGTTTCTCTACAATTCACATGACAACCATTTTGTTTGTTAGACCTTCATCTCCAACCAGAGGTTTCCTTTTCAGTAGATTTGCTTGTTTGAGTGTTTGGTGGAAAAATCAACCAGATATTTTGCCGAAATTTTAGTGCCAACTTAAAAGGACAAACTGATTTAATTTTGTTGTAAATAGCACCACCATGTGGACATTAACAGCATAACACACTGGCAAGTTCATACGATCTTTTCTGCTGTCTTACTGAGTCCATACAGTTTCCTTGATCTGTAAAATCACAACCATTCCTACAGTTTTATTTTTTAACTGTGTTTTAGTGATCCTGAGCTAAAGACATTTATTTGCTTTTTCATTTTACTGCACTAAATTCACATTTATAGATAACTGCTTATATTAAGTATGTGTCATTTGGCCAAAAGATGGCACTGCAGTTGCATATTTTGGGTTTTCAGTATTCAGAGAGAGGTTTTATATCCTTTCTAAGAACAGGGCATAGTTCCCTAGGCCTTCTGTTCTTATCTATGGTGTGTGTGTGTGTGTGTGTGTGTGTGTGTATACGTACATGTGCAGGTGTTGAATGAGGTGGTGGTGGATCGAGGACCCTCCTCCTACCTGTCCAACGTGGACTTGTACCTTGATGGACGACTCATCACCTCAGTGCAGGGAGACGGTGGGTCTGTGCTTCTTCCAGAGCACTGATTCTGTTTCTACTAGAGCTGAAACAAAGTGTTTGTGTACAAATAAAATCAAAGGCAAATGTGTTAAACTGCCTCCATCTCTCTCTGTTCTCCAGGTTTGATTGTGTCCACACCTACAGGCAGCACGGCGTACGCGGCTGCAGCAGGAGCCTCTATGATCCATCCCAATGTCCCTGCCATCATGGTCACTCCCATTTGCCCCCACTCGCTCTCTTTCAGGCCCATCGTGGTTCCTGCTGGGGTGGAGCTCATGGTAAGGAGGAGGTTGGAAACATCTTTATTAGGGCTGCCACGATTAGTCGACTAGTCACGATTACGTCGACTATCAAAATCGTCGACGACTGATTTAATAGTCGACGCGTCGTTTGAAGCTTTGTAAGATCACAAAAGATGCAGGAATAAGTAGTAGGATTTAAGAGTGTAATAACGGACTGAAACAGAAGATGGCAGCACTGCATGTACAAGGATGCCAGCTGCCGTTAAACCCCGAAGAAGAAGAAGTAGCTCTGTCCCAGAATTCATAGCGCAGCCCAGCTCAGTTTTCAACAATGGCGGCAGCTAGTTAGTTTTAATATTACTCTTATTATTCTTTCTGGGTCACAAAATAAACGTTTAACATGTTTTCAGGCGAGAATGTAACTGTATAAACCTCAAATATCTGCTCAGTTTATCAAGACACCACATATTTTCAAAAGCGCTCCGACGTTTTCGGAGACGTCTGTTAACCACTAGCTCGATAGCTAGCCGGGGGAAAGGCTCACTAGAGCCCGTGAGAACACCGGACTCCCGGCAAATCGTTTTCAAACCCACCGCTGTCTTTCGCTACTCAGGTTAAACATGATATATAAGTCACTTAGATAACTTAAAATGTTATTGTTTGGCTTTTTTTTAGTATTTTATTTGTTCCTGAGTAAATCGGTTTGCCTGAGATTAAAGTTATAGTTTTTACATAGCTGAATAAACGTCAAGCAGACAATTGGTTATCAGAAGTGTGAGATGCTCGAGAATATACTCCGGTGTGCCGTTATATTTTAGATAGCAAGGAGTTTATTAAAATTCACCGAAACAATCTGCAAATTTCATTAAAATTTAATAAACTATCATCTTGTCTTTATTTTTAGTTAGCACATACTTTAAACACTTAAAGCTGTAAGCTAATGATAGTTATATAAGAGCAGATGCTGCTGGTGCAATAAGCTGTACGTTTTACGTCCAATGGATGCATGATCTGATTAGTCGACTAATCGCAAAAATAATCGGTGACTAGTCGACTATCAAAATAATCGTTTGTGGCAGCCCTAATCTTTATTGTGTTTTGTATATATTAAATGTTCTCTCAGTGCTGACTGTGCACAGAAGGAAAAAAAACAAATCACATTTAAATGTTGCCAAACAACAATTATGAATCTAACATAATCTATAGAAATCCATATTGCTAGAAATCCAGCATCTTTTTTTCCCCCACACAACAGTGCGCTTTCACACCACATTAATAGCCCAAACCCACTCACTGTGTTCACCTTGAGCCAAAATAACGCGAATAGAGCCATCAACACGATCTGGCAGCACTGTATAAATGATGCAGCTGCCATGAGATCATCCACTGGTTAGTGAAGTCCTGTTTTGAAGCCTCTATTTTAGTGTTTTCACCATTGCTACCTTGGCTTAAAATAAACAAAACCAAAAGATGAACAGAGGAATGGGCGCATCTGACATAAGCTAATGACATGTCAGTCACAAGTCACTAGCCAATGAGCGTACTACAGATAATCCTCCTCTTTGAAACATGGTATCACCAAGATTTACAAAATAGACATTTGGGCAAGATGATGAACCCCAAGTTGCTCTCTGATCTGACCAGAGAGTGAGTGTGTGAATCTTAGATAGAAAAAAAGTGCTTCTATGAATGGGGGAATGAGGCATGGTTTATAAAACAAGTATAGTAGAAAAAAGCTATAAAAGAACCAGTCCATGTACCATTTAGTGCCCGCCCCCCAACCCAGCTCAGACTGTCTTATGGGCACAACAAATGTGCGTGTCTAACCTTACTGCACAAGAAGATCTGTTCTAAACGTGTACCACCATTCTACACAACTTAATTAGTTCTGATTGGATTTCGTCTCAACAGAGTATCTTCAGCTCATTCATGAAAGTGTCGGTACATTTCATCATAGCTTTTGTCCTCGTGCATTAGTTTTTATTTAGCTATTGTTTTGTTTTTGTCAGGAAAAAAAGGCCATTGATGAAAACTGTGATGAAATGTATTGGTCAGTGACATTAACACTGGTCTGGAGGCATCTACAAACAAACACCAGGTAACCTAACATGCAAGTCTTTGGACTGTTAGAGAAAACCCGCAATCCTCCGCGTACCAGGTCAGGCGGTTCGAACAAGGAAGCTTCTTGCTGTGAGGCTGGTGGTCTGCCCATCACTTTATTACAATATCTTAATTAAATTTTCACCCCACCGTAACCCTCTTACTTATACCAGCTCTAACAAGGGTTTGAATGAGAAATATTGGATATATTTCATAAAATTGTTCCTGTCAGCCGCTCTGAATTACAGTCACTTTGTTTTATCTGGTAACAACAGCAGTTTTTGCATTGGTGCTTTGGTTCATGGCCAGATGCTCACAAAATGAGTGACGTGCCCTTTGTTCTCATCAGTGCTGGTTAGAAAATGCTTTAAAAGTAAAATGGAGTTGCTCGCCCGGCTGATGTTGTTTTAACTCTAACACTGACAGTCTGTCCTCGCCTTCCCTGAAACAGATCACGTTGTCCCCTGATGCCAGGAACACTGCCTGGGTGTCGTTTGATGGCAGGAAGAGGCAAGAGATCCAGCACGGAGACTGGTAAGCACAAGTGTCAACATCTGTAACAGATTCACTACAAATACTTTTTTCCTCAGTTTTAAGATGATTCTTCTACCCACAGTATTAAGATCACGACCTCCTGTTACCCGGTGCCGTCGATCTGTTGTCACGACCTGGTGTATGACTGGTTTGAAAGTCTGGCTCAGTGTTTGCACTGGAACGTACGCAAGAGGCAGGCCCGACTCGCAGACACCTCTGACTCGTCAGACACAGAAAACTGACTGGTATGTTTGGGGTTCAAAGACATTCAGCTGAAGCTCTCTGCAGCAGCCCGGAGAGAACGAAGGGATCAGGTTTGTCCAGAGACAAACTGAGGAATCATCTGCAACCAAATCAGCGTCAAATCAGCGGTGCACAGTGATCATTTACACCCTGAGTCATCAACGCATTACAGTCCAGTGAATACACACTGTAGTTTATGTGTAGCTTCCAGAAAGAAAGCATGTTTCATCTTACCCGGGAATGGGAAAAAAAAAGATCTTAACAATTGCATGATGATGACCACCCAAAGCTCCTCATGAGTACTAAACAATCATCAATGATAAGTGTTAGAGTGCTAGATGTTAGCAACATAAACATAGAGATACACTGAAAGCTGAAATGAAGCAAGCATACTCTTTGTACTCAACCTTTAAATGTAAATTTGTAAATACAAGAATCTAGGATTAATTTATTTAATGCCATATTTATGTAATATCTGAAAATTTTCAGGACAGGAGTTTGAAGCAAGTTTAAGAAAACAGTCGACTTAAAACGAAATTTCTATCACGGAGTAAGCCAAAGACGACTGTATGTGATTGTTTTCTACTTTATGAACGTCTTGTGGAGTTCACGGCCTACTTTCTGTTCTCACCGTAAAACACTTCATGTTTCAGCTGCCTTACAAACTTCTCAGCCTGAGTTATAATGTAAGTCAGATTGCTGTGTCGCCCTCGTTATCGACAGACTGTGAAATGATTAAAAGATGTAGCAGGAGCCAAACTTAAAAATAAAGAAAAAACAAACTTTTTTTCTTCTTTCATCTTTGTGTGAACCCAAACTCTCCCTTCATCAAATCAGTTTTTTTAGCACTTATGAGAAAACTAGCAGTTCTAGTTAGCCAGTAAAAATCATTCAATAAGCACATTTTCTACAATTACGTGTCATTCACTCCTGTTCCTCTGGACTGATGTTAGCACTGCTGCTGTTTTTAGATGTAAGTCTTGCCATGTTTTACTTCACGTTTTGGTGTGCTGCACACAGTGAGCCAGGTATTTGAAATTAATTGTCAGGAAGTGGGTGAAAGCACAGGTAAGCAAATTAATGGAAGCATGTTTGTAGCACTGAAATAGAAATTTGAGTTTATCTTAAAATTTTGACTTGTTCAGTAGGTAAGTTCAAATTTGGTATACCTCAAAATTTCAACTTTGTTCTGCCTGACTTTTTTTTTTTTAAATTCAAAGGCAGAAACAAGCTTTCATACAAATCTGATGATTGGGTGAAGATTTGGGGAGTGTGGCCAAAAACACCTTGTATTTTTTTAATGTGCCAGAGCGTGCTGGCACGTACAATCAGATTAGGTCCTTTCAGTTTTCTCTTAGAAGATTCATGGCAGGACCGAAGAAGTTTGATCCTCGGGAATGCAGTCCCTCTTTGGGTTTGGAAATTCTGGAATCTGTGAAAAAAGCCATTCTGTCCCTGATTTGTAGTGCTCACCCGCTCCAATGATACTTGACACAAAGGTCAGGTAGTCTGAGGGACAAGTTGAGTTGGAGTCACTCATGACAATTCACCCGAGTGGCCAGAGCAGGACATTGAAGAAATAATCCCACAAAAATCCCCCACTGCCCTATAATCTGTCCAGAAGTCAAAGATCTTGAAGAGGAGAAGAGACGGGCTAAACTAAAACATTTTAAATTAATCAATGCCTTTGCTACATGTATTACAAATATTTGTGGGGGACGAAATGTGAGGCGTTAATTGTAGTTTTTAAAAAAAAAATTAATTTGTTTTTGGTGGTCACAGATCTAATATTAGAAACAAAATCACAGTGCTCATTGTGCTTTCTATATTTTTATTGCAATGATAAGATACAGATATATTTCCAGACATCCAATTTTATTAAATTATACTCCAATATTGCAGGAGACAGTCTTGAGAATGATATCAATTCAAATGTGGACAACTAGGTGATCAAAAGACACATTTTTTTGTTTTGACCACAGATAAAACATGGAGGTTTTACAGTTTTTTTTTTTCCACTTTCATTATTTCTCCCGGAAATGTATGATGAGAAGCAGCAGCAGCATAGAGTAATACTACAATATACAACAGACCGATACTGTGCAACAGTCAAGAACAACTGGGAGAATCTTTTTTTTCCCCTGCTCTCTCTTTTGTGAAATATTCAGAGAACAGCCACTGACACACTGGCAACTCAGGAAGGGAAAAAAAAAAGACACTACCCCTTCTGGTCAAGAAAAAAAAACATAAACAAGACGACATCGTGGTCATTAGAGAGCTAAATGGAAGTACAGCAGACAAAGCAACAAACTACAAAGGCTAGAGGAGAAACTAAAAGAGTTGTAGAGAAAGCTGTGTGGATTATTTTAAAATATTACTTCATCGGAGCGTGTGGGGAACCGGCAGGTCACTGTTAGTGTTACGCAAACCACCTCAAGTTAATGACTGACCACTGTTTGTGAGACACATGGCACCACACAACTAACCCGCCGTGTCACACGCTCAACAGTTTTGTGGCAAATGTATTTAAAAAAAAAAAAAAAAAAAGACAGATAAAAATGCTGATATCTAATAGACTCCCACTGTTGTTACCTTTAAATAATGAGTACACTTTATGATCATATAAAAACAAAAATAGATACTCTGGGGATTAAAGTTACACCTCCTAAAGAAAAGCAGGGGCAAACTTTGATTCTTAGACTGAGTAAATGCATATATCTGATATATCAATAGAATCCATTTATAAATGATACATTTCTATTTTATATTCCGAAATAGAATCCTCGCTATGACTAAAAACAGCATCTAAGACATTTCTAGCCAGAAGATAACGTGAAGGAACAGCTTGGACCACGGTTAGCGGGACCACAGCCGCCAGCTGGATTCACAATGCGACGCCCGCCAACTGTTGTGTGGCGGCTTGTGCGAGACGAGACGGGGACCGACATGGTTGAGAGTCTAGTGCAAATGCCTTTAAACGGTTTCATTGAGACCAACAAGTCTTTGTTTAGCTGCACACTAACGACAACCGTGCTGTGCTTTTTCTCTGCGAAAGTTGTGTTGAGTTTGACACGGCAGTAACAAAACGAATTGACCCGAATGCGCCTGGCGCTCAGCTCTCCGTCTTAAAGCGTGCGTCGTCGTGAGCTGTGTTTGGCACTAGAGTTTGCGTAACATTATTATCTGGTTCTGTTTGCAAATGAATGAGCCGACTCTACCTCTCCTTGCTTTAGTTGTACAGCAAATGTCGCAATTTTTTTGTTTTCAGTGAAGTAGGCCCGCTGCATCCCAGTTGCTCACACTAACTGTTAAAGATGAGTCCCACATTATTAAACATGAACTAGAAGTACTTCACACAGTGTGTACAGGATCGCACTATGATCAGCTGTTAAAAAAAACCCCAAAAAAACCCCCAAAACTGAAGATGGCAAGTACCTCAAAGAGCTGAACGCTCTGCTGTCCAGAAGCTCCATCCAGCCACATTATAGTTGATTTGTTTATTTTTTTCCTTTGAGTAAACTACAGGTTTTGGTCCATCTAGTGAGGTTCAGGTTTCAAAGCTGACCCGCTGGTCATTTTGCTGCCTGAGAAAGCTATCAGACTCGCCGCACCTGGCACAGCTGGCTTGCTAAATTACCACAAAATGTGAGAGAACAGTGGCTTCCTGGCTTTCTCCAGAGCTACCGTGGATTATACCGACAATACAGAGCTCCTATGACAAAAAGGTGGCCAAAAAACAGAGCGTGTTTTATTTACTGGTCAGTTTAACACCATCGTTCTTTAAACTCATACCTAGGCTCTAGATCTGACCTCACATACAAAACATCCAAATGAATCCATTGATGGGATATAAATAAGAGATATTGGTTTGAACTGACATAAAGAAAAAGAAAAAAGTGGAGGAGGTCTGGTCTGATGGATTCCTCAGGCAAATGTGTCCGGTGGCAGTTTCATTTACACATAAATAACATTTGGGTGGGAGGAAACGGATCCACCGTAAGGCTTCTTTTTAAACATTCTTTCCCCATTGTTGTAGCCGTTAACTTTTCAGTGTTGCGTCTATCCTGGTACTGTTTAGTGGAAGATCTCAACAACAAGAGATGGAGCCTCTCTGCGGCCTCAGCGGGCTCAGAGAGGCCGGACCAGCAGGTCCTGGGATCACAGCAGGGAGGGAGGGAAGGACAGAGAGAAGTAGAGAGTGATGGGATTGGAAGAAGTTTATGTTTGAGCAGTCTGAGGTTTAGTCTCACTCCCAAACCCTTCTTTCCTCTCTTGTGTCTCTTCATCTTCCTCTTCCTCCGTGTGCTGCTCCAGCTCCTCCCTGGTGATCATCTCAAAGTCGTTTCCGTTGCTGTGCTGTGAGCCTTCATCCTCTCGGCGGTCGCTGTCTGTGTCTGACTGACGTTCCTCTGTTCCCTCCTCCGCTTCCTTACTCTCCTCCCGCCCTACCTCTTTACTCTCCTCTTCATCCTCCTCCTCTTCCTCGTAGCCGTCCTTCTTTTCGCTGTCCGACTTCTCGTCGCTGTCTGACTTCTGAGCCTTGGTGGAAGTGCCGCCGTCCTTCTCGTCTGACTTGTCTGTGCCCTTCTTCTCGCTGCCTCGAGGTCCCTTGTATTCATGGGTGTAGAGCGGCCTGAACGAGTCGATGAAACCAACGTCTGCTGTCAGGTTGGGCAGGAACCAGAAGTGATGGCGCCCGCCAGTCACCAGCCAGATAATGAGGAAGAGAATGCAGCGAGCTGAGGAGACAGGAACCAACCAGTGAGATAAACTTAAAACACACCGGGCATCAAAAAGTGGAGGAAAAAGAGAGACCATATTTCTCCCACATTAGCTTCTCATCACTGGCTCCCTGTTAAAACCACAATTTAAAGTCCTTCTCCTCATACAGTCCTGAATGATCAGGCCTGATCTTATCTTAAAGACCTCACAGTCTCATATTGACCTAATGAGGCACTGTTCTCAGACTGCAGGCTTAAACTGTGTCCACACTGAAAGCTGACAGCTGGTCGCTTGCTGACACACCAGGCTACGGTTGCCTAGGCAACCCTATATTCTATTTACTAACAGGCTATATGACCATTTACAGTATCTTGCGCTCTCATTGGTAGTTGCCTCAATTGGTCTCCTGGAAGCTAAGAAAAGTTTATTATCAGGTCCCACCCACTTTTGGTCCCCATGGGTTATTTTGTGAATCTCTTTCAATCCTCTGCTGCAGTTTCTAAAACTAGAATGGGAGGCAGAGCCTTTAGCCTTCAGACCCCTCCGTCGGTGGAACCAGCTCCCAGTCTAGATTTAGGAGAACTTTCTACTTTTAAGATTAAACTTCAAACCTTCCTTTTTGATAAAACTTATAGTTGCTGGATCAGCTGACCCTGAACCGTCCTCTACTTATCTCAGCAGAAATCCAACTTAAAATTGTTCATGTGTTGCCTTAATTTTTCATAGAATATTTTTTACATTGCAAAAGTGGAGAAAAAGGGTGGGAACTGCAGAGATTTCCCTCTGACATATGGTTTTCACTAAATAAATACAGAATACAGGCTTCAGCTGTGGAAGTGCGTCTCATCAACAACATGTATTGGCACAAATTTCATCACATCCCTGCCTGGACCAATGATTTTATTACTGTTTGCACTTACCGACAGCTAGAAGCAGGATGCTGGCCACAAAGCAGCCAGCTGCAACACTTAGATAATACACTCCAACACGCATTTCAGCTGGCCACAACGGAAACAGTGTGGCCGCTATCACCGCAATAACTGAAAGACAAAAACCAGGAAAATTCTTGTCAGATAACTCTTTCATTCTGTTTTTGATGGTCGAGGAGAAGAACTCCGCTGACTTACCGAGAATCAGACCCATCGCAAACGTCTTGAAGTGGACGGGATCATAAATCCACACGTACACCTGCAGGAGAGAGGCACGCTTTGAGTACTTCACAAGCACTTCCTGTGTAGATTTAACAATCCTGCAAACGTACTCGCCTCTGTCAGTGCGCACCAGGGCAGCTGTGGCTACAACGTAGCTTGCCATCACCAGTGTGTGAATGTGTGTGTGAATGGGTGAATGACTGAATGTAGTGTAAAGCGCTTTGGGGTCCTTAGGGACTAATTAAAGCGCTATACAAATACAGGCCATTTACCATTTACGTACTCACCTCATTTCCATCCAGGAACAGCTGATCCTCGTGAGGCTCCAATTTAAACTTCTTCTTCACCTCTTTCTTCTTTTTGGGGGTCCCAGGACTGTCATCCTGTCCGGTCAAATCAAAATTACATTTAAAAAATATACTTTATTTGAACCGTTATAAGTTAATTTGAACTGTGGAGTTTAAATTGTCAGGGTATGTTGTTAACATTCAGCTTAGTCATGCTTTCTCTTTGCCGACATAGACCAGACACCATGTAAACATGACTTTGAACTGGGCGTCTTTCCAGGGCGTCTACAGATCTGTCTCTATGCGCACTTTAAACTCTCAGAGTCAACATATCCGCCCATTTATTGTCAGGTTAGGATGATCCCATCAGCTGGGTCAAGGTAGCTCAAAGCAAAGATGCAACTTTAGTTCCACCTGGGAACAAGCAGCTGAAGGTAAACTGTTATTATCCAAGTGAATAAGGCACATTTCATTTTGTATTCAGAGGGTCACATACACTTTTCTCTTTCTTAGTTTCAACTGCCTCGGGTTCTTTCTTCTTCTCTTTCTCTTTCTTCCCTTTTTTCTCCTCTTCTTTGCTGCTGTCACTCTTGGGCTTTTCCTTCTCCTTTTCTTTCTTGGCGTCCTTCTCTGTTTTTTTCTTCATCACCTTGAGAGCTCGGTGGAAGAACTGTTTCTTTAGAAGCCTACAAATAGAGAAAGAGGACATCAGATAATGAAGGGCTGTAAATACCGATGTGCGTGATTCACCGACAAATAAAACGACTGGCGAGTTTACAAGAGTTGATTGCTGTGCTAGATGGAAACATAGTTAAGTTAATAACAAAGGTTTTATATAAGCATATGGATAATCTTTTTTATCAGTTATTCAGCATTATTTTTATCATTCAAATAATTCTGTAAAAAGTTTATTCAGGTTCCAGCTTCTCAAATTTAAGTATTTGCTGGTGTTTTTAACTTTCTAACATATTAGACAAAATAAAGAAATCATCATCAATGATGAAACAAATACAGGAAATAAACACTACTTAAACTCGTTAGTCCTTTGCACTGGTATTTGTATTCACTGAGCTCTTCTTTACTGTATGGGGTTTTTCCATCTTGTTTATATGTATAGTAAGGGTTAGCTGCAACCCCACATCTTATTCCACATGTTAGTAAATCTACTGCCAGTGCTAGAAGCAAAAATACACTGTTATGTGATAAAAACCTAGCTTGTGTGGTAGGGTGTGTTCCACGGGGCAGCTACCTATTGCAGTAATCCACTGCTGACTCCCTGGTGGTGAACAGAGCCTCCTCTCCCTTCTTGGCTTTGGCCCACTTGGAGTCCAGCAGACAGTCCACAGCCTTGGAGGCTAAATGAGGAGACGCAACAGACACACAGCACTGAAGGTGTATTGAAATGACAAAACACTCTGTGGACTGTTCAACGTATTAATAAACACAATACGAGACAGAACAGTAGGCACATCAACAACAACAACATGCATCAGTGATGTGGACGGCCTTTAACATGAATTAGTACATAGATTTTTATTTTTCACACTCCAAAACCTTAAACAGTCTTAACTTCTGCTTCCAAGCTATTGATCAACACAGCAGGAGGCACTCTAGAAGAAGTCCAACGTAATCAGCACTAAAAGCTTCCAAATGCTGACTTTTTTTGGTCACTTTGGGACAGTAACTTGAAAGAAGCTGCAGATTCAGATGATAAATCCCTTTTCTATTTTTATGTTAAAAATAAGTGAATCCATGCACTCATGACTCCTAATGAGAACAGATGTGAGGTCATACATCTATACATTAATTTGCCCAAAACATCTTTGTTTTTGTCCTTCCTCTAACAACAGAAGTGAAAGCTGAGCTAATCTGGTTCGAGTCATGCCTACTTTTCCCCTTGTTTTGCAAAATGATTGTTGGGGTTTTCGCTTTACCTTAAAATATGAAGCACTGTGAGGTGACTGTTGTTGTGATTTGGTGCTTTATAAATAAAATTGGACTGAAGTGAACAGAAATGCATAAACAAATGTAAAAACACAGAAATAAATAGGTAAAGAGAAATAAATATAGGCAAACACAAAAAAACAAGTGCAATATTAAACTGCACTGAATGTTGTACACTGTTGTGGCCACCGAGTCCAAATCTTCCATGTGACTGCATGTGTCTGCAGATTTTGGCTTAGTAGAAAATTAGATGACATTTAGTAATGACAGTGACTGCTGTTTATCTTGGAATCAACATGAGCTATAGGCCACACTGTTATTTCAAACATGTTCATTTGGGCCCTGGAGCTACTATAGCCCACAGCAAAGGTAAGAACTGGTAAGGTCATGAGATAAGAGGAAAAGCTGACCTCAGCAGTCACAACCTACAACTACTGAGTCAACAGCACTTCCCAAAACTGACAAAAAGGTTCACCTGTGCTACAAAAACAAATCAAACATAAACACTGTGTGGGACAGTCAGGTCTGTGAGTGAAACTGCAGCAGAAACATGTGGAAACTCTCACAGCTCTTTACCAACGTGACACACAAATACTGCCACATCCAACAAGGCACTGGTTTGTATTAATTGTGACGGAGACTCTGCTCCACCTGTGTGTTCAGCAGACAGAGGCCACAGACTTCAGACCAGAACTAACCAATGAAGTAGTCGACTCGGTGGCCCATCATGTTTGTCGACTTGGTGGGGCAGTTAAACCGAAGGTACTTGGCCACCGCCTTCTCCTCCTTGGTGGGCTCGCTCACCTCCTGCAAGAGCAGAGAAACAAACGTGTCACATGCAGTCTTCCCATCTGGTGAAATGAGGAATTGGCGTATTCTGGCACAGAAATGCAGACAAGCGACCAAGAGGAAAACATCCTTATCCTAATTTATTGTACATATTTTGTGAAATTCAGCTGAGAATAGATACACTGACATCAAATGAATCTGCTCAGTCTCCTAACTCACCGACTACGAGCCAGTAAAAGCAATGCACTCATATATCACAAATCCTGTGATATAGATTTCTAGCTAACAAGAAAAATGTGACAATTTTATTAAAAGCAACATCCATAAACTTAATTTCCCATCTGTATTTCCCATCAAGTATGGTTAGCTCAGTTTTAGAGGTGGTGGAGGTCAGTGTCCCTCACTGTTATAGAAGTCATCATTTGAAGTTGGTTGTAGGATTCTACTTGAATAGAAATGTTCATTTTTCATACAGTAAGGTTAACTGGGCTACTGCCACCAATCTATAGACTCATCAGATGTGACAAAGTCGTATTTATCAGGACTTAAACCAACTCTGTCTGCCAGAATTACAAACCATTGATGAGAAGGTCAAAAACAACCTCTGGTGCTAACATCTATGGCTATTCTCTCTGTCCAAAGCTCACAAACCAGTAAGCAGTGTGTCTGGGATCAAGCTGCACTAAAAGCTAGATTCCTTGTAATCACATATGACAGGTAACTAAAAGCGAGGCAGAAGCTCTCTCCACTTCTAGAGCTTCTGTCTGTTTTTAGTGCGATTTTCATAAACTGCAGACAATCTGTCAGAGCATCCAGACCTTCCTCCAACTCATCACAACATCTGCACTGTCTGTTCAGCACTGAAAAACACGCCAGTGGTACTCAGCTCTGCTTCACCCAGTCGAGTCTGCTCCGGTTCACAACGTGAAGAGGAAAAGAAGCCATCAAACAAGCCTTTGTTTGGAGAAGCAGGTATCCATCACACACAGCTCAGTTACCTGAGACTGCTACACAGGAAGCCCCCGCGTCACCGTCTATATGATCTACCTGGCTTGACCACTGGAGTATCAGCCGTTCTCTGTTAACCATGTGAACTGAACCGCTCTCAGTATGTAAAGACTAACTGCTAGTGTGCCACACCAAGAATAAAACACAGGCTCTTTGTGCTGTAAAGCTGTGAAACCATAAAGTCAAGAACAAAGCAGACCATCTGCTACCACTTTCTGTGTCCCACTTTGTGTTTTTTTAAAAACACAGGTGAGTCACTTTGTTACCACCTCAGCTTTTTGTGGCTGCTGGTTTTGCATTAAGGGCCACATTTGTCCAGACATCACTTTGACTGGAGATTTGTCTTCATAGCACTGTCATCTGATTTCGAGGAAAGCCACCCAAATGTGTCCTTTACAGGCTCCACTATGTTCTTGGTCATCCACCCTGCCTGTTCCTTTGTGCTTCTGCAGAAAATCTGGAAGGGGCTGCTGATACACTCTGAGACAATTTAAAATTGCAGCATGGCTTACAGGAGCACGCATGCACTGGGGAGTTTAAATTATTTTTTAGGACAAAAGCTACGACTCTTATGTTTTCTTAAGTTCTTTATTATCCCGCTGCTCCGGTTTGCTGTTTTTAAAAATAATAATAAAAATAGTAAAAAGCTTTTAGCTGTTCAGCTTCTAACCCACACCTTTGTGTCCACTAACTAAGACAGTGGTTGAAGACGAGTCTGTGCTCTCTCTGTCTCCCTCCTCTCTCCTGTGCTGTTCTGTCTGAGCTACCCCATAATTTGTGGTTAACACTGTAATGGGTGAATAGACTACTTAAATTGAGTGCAAAATTATACTGAACATCTGAACGGAGCTCAGTTGTTCCCCGAAAACAATTATCTGTTGCTCTGCTGTTTTAACAGACTACAAATGTCTCACTTGGATACTAACAAACGTCTAGAAATCTAAAATATTTACTTTTGATTTTTGCAGAAGAGCTAAAATGCTAATTTTTTTTACCTAAACATTTTGCACAGTACTTAAAATCACTTTACATTTTAAGGTGTATATTTATACATTTGACAACATTAAAACACAATGGGTATGCCATTTGAATAATTAAAAAAAGAAAAGCGATAACTATGGCATCATCTGGTTGCGGCCCCACATGTGTGTGAATAATGTTTCAGCAGGTAATGTATGTCGTAAGTTACTCTGTAACTGGAAACTCATTTTAACCCAACACTGTAACCTTCTACGTAGCGTGACGTGCACCTCCCGAGAATTGTAACTACACGTGTGGCAGATGCATACCACAACAACTCGAATGGTGTGGAAGGTTGCGGTGTAGACATTTAAGGGGTTTCCGTTTACTACGCAAGTTAGAAGTCTACATCAAGGTAAAAGGGAGGAAACAGCACAGTGTGTTATGTAACTAAAGTCAAACATGAAGCGACCTGGGTTGAGGTAAATCTAACACAAGATATCCAATTTAAAGAAAGTCTACTGTATTATTTTTATCCCTTTTAATAAACACAAGTGTATTTAAACTTGAGCAGATTAAAACCCACTTTAGAAAATGGTTGAAAAAAGTGATTTTCCTTTGGTGGCAGGCCCAAACCTCTGTTTTTAGTGCAAAGATTCTTATATGCCAGAAAAATCCTGCACCTATACTACAGCTCAGAAATCAACCTTCCTTACCTTTAATAAGTACTTTATGCTCATTTTGGAGATTATAATTTCTGGATATGATGTGCAATAAACTGAGATACTTGGAGGTACTTCTAATATTTATTTAACTAATCACTGAAGTCTGATTTATCACCATTCTGTTGACTTAAGATAGATATTTGGCTATAGTAATAACTAAAAGTGATAGCAGCTCCCTTATTCACAAAGGGTCACCACAGCGGGTAGCTCTGAATATGTAAACCACTACACTATGGAGCCACTCCAGTATACGGACATAATAGTCTTGGCTTCAGGACATTATGACTGTTGAAAGCTGTAAAATAAAAAGCAGGCTGGCAGGCTCGTAAATGAGATAACAGGACGTGCTGTAATAGAGCTGTTGGCTGAAACACATGGAGTGTTATCAGGTAGGATGGACCTGTTCAAGACTGTAAACTGATTCCCGTGGTCACTGATGAAAATAATCTAAGTATTAGACACATCTCACTATAATCCAATGCAGTCCACTTTCTAATCCAGGCCAGGGGGGGCTGCAGTTTAAGCACAGGTAGTCACACCGCTTTCTCTGCAGACACCACTTCCGGGGCAAGGCAGCCAAGAGACTCAAGCTCTACAGTGTCCTGGATCTGCCCCTGGGGTCTCAAATCTGGCTGGACATACCCTAAAAAGCTCACCCAGGAGGTGGCCGGAGGCATCCTAATAAGCTGCTCGAACCACCTCAGGGGGCATCCTATTGATATGGAGGAGTAGTGGTTCTACTGTGACAACCTTGAGAAAGACAAAGCTTATCTGGGAGGGGCTCCTCTTTGGAGGAAACTCTTTTGTTGTTTGTATCTACAATGTCTTCTTTCAGTCACTACCCAGAACTCAAGCCATGGGTGGGGGTGTGAATGGATAATGAACCAGCAAATCTACATCGTTGATTTCTCACGCAGCTCTTTCAGACCTATACATCCACATTACTGCAGAAGCTGCACCAATTCATCAGTCAGTCGCCTGCTCCTTACTTCTCTCCCTGGCGAATGAGTCTCAGAGGGATCTGACCCTCAAATATTTATATTACTGAGGGAAAACAGCTCATCTTAGTTCACTGCACTACTTTTTGCTGTGTCCAAGTTTTACACTGACAGTCAGTGGAGCAGCAGCTTCTCTAACAGACTGATTCAGCTCCACTGCCATAAGGACTGATAGAGGAAGTCTTTCATAACTTATGTAAGAGCTCTTTACATTGCAACATATTCCAACAGATTATCATCTGCACTCTCATTTTAACATGCTCTCTTCCACTTTTAACATATTTAACCATATATGCTAAGCCGCTTTAAATTCAGCAGCAGTGGAAATATTTGCAGGAGTCCATGTGGTTTACCCTGCAGGACAAAAATGCTACAGCCAACCAAAGAAACAAACTCTTTTCCTCATTTATAGTTGTGAGCCTGCTTGCCAGTACCTTTGTGAAGCAAACTGCAGGACAACAGAATTAATCTTTTCTTTTTTTAACCTTAAAGAAATGGACCTTTTCTTTGTATGAACTTTATTTCAACTTGGACAAAGCTAGTTAATATTCTTTTTTTTATTATTATTAGTATGACCATACAATTGTACCAAATCAAAAACAACCCTAAGTAGCGATTATGCACATCTGGATCTCATGTACCTCTATCCAGCTTAGATAAGAGCCCCATTGTGTTCTTTTCAGGTGATTTTGTCCCCACCCCCGTCTGCCCATGCTTCTGTTTCCTACTGAGTAACTGTTACTGATCCCGCTAACCTACCAAGAGCTTATTATCGTCTTCTGTTTGCCAATGCAAATCTTCTCCCGACCCGCCGCCTGTCCACACTGCGCAGGACCTTTCTTCCGTTTCAAAGGATTGTTTTACCTCCCCACTGCCTCAAAGTGTGGCTCAAATGGGGTTGCTGTGTTAACTTTAATATATAAATCGCAGTGAAATGACTCGTTTTAATGTTTAGGAGTTTTATAAATAAATCTGAACTGCGAGGTTTTGGTTTAGGACACGAAAAACAGACCAACAATGACCTCAGGCGTATTTGAAGTGATGCAAACGTGACCTGTAACGTCTCTAAACTGTTGCTCCTGGAGCCGGTCTAATTTGCAGTCTGCTGCACAGTCAGTTATGTGGAGATGCGCTGCATAGACTCATTAATTAAGTTCCCACACATTATGTAAACACGCTTGGTTAAAGCTGACGCAGCTTAGCCAGCCAACGTTTGCAGCCAGCCAGTTCAATCCAAGATAAAATGAAAACCGACCCCAGGAACCACTAAGCAGACACTACAACGACCTAATCGTGAAGTCTAGACAAACACATGATGGCTACTGGGAGCGCACACAAGAACCAGCTTGGAAACTTTGCGTTAAAATACAAATCCTATCGTTTGTTTTCGCTAGCCTGCTAACGCTAGCTACCGTTGCCATCCTCTGGCTTCATCTGTCGCCTGCTCGCGGCATCCCGCGCTGACGCTGCCTTTAACAAAGATCCAGCAGTGGGTCGTAAACCGGCGCCCGCTTTCACCCATGCCCCCCCAACCCGCAGGAACCGGGTTTTTGTTTTTTTCATGAATTAAATTGATGTTACCTGGATCCGCTTCTTGTGCCTCCTGCGCTCCGCCATGATCCTCCAACTCAGCTCATCCGTGCTCGAGGCTGCGCACGCGCATGGAGAACGTAGTATCGCGAGATTAGCCTAACGTTCGTTTCCCATTGATAAAATTCAAGAACTAATTTAATACATTTAATAGTTTAATAATATATATTTGTAATACAGTATTAGATATAATACCGATAAGGATCATTCTATTACATAGAACTATTGTGTTTTTATTAAGAATTTGGATACAAACAATACATGGTATGACCTGCTATGATCTATGGTTTGGAGACGATGGCACTGACAGAAAGAGACGAGTTTATTAGAATTTAGCATATCAGAGGGAAAGTCAGGTTGAACGGTTTGGACATTTGCAGAGGAGATAGTGGATAAACTAGTGTTGGAATTGCCAGGAAGCAAGAGAAGAGGAAGACGACAAAGTAAATTCATGGATGTAGTGAAGGAGGCCATGCAGAGGAATGGTGTGACAGAGGAGTTTGCTAGGGCCAGGGTGAGATGGAGGTAGATGGGCTGGTGTGAGGGTCTCTAAAGAGAGCAGCCAAAAAAAGGAGAAGATAATAGAATAATGTGAATGTAGTCCCAGCAAACTGGGAAAAGTACAGTGCCCCAGAGTGGAACACAAACACTGTTGCCAGCTAAAGCATTTTCTCTAAAGCCTTCTCACTTCCATTCACAAAAAGACAACACATGACTTTTTTCAGCTTGAAAATGATTGAGCAGATAATTGCCTTGACTGTTGCAGCAACTATTTGTATCCACCAGACAATAGATGATGGAGTTATATGATTACATAGTCATCCAGGTCATGAAACACTAAAGAGGTTGAATTAAAGGCAACTGTCCTTCCTGTTTGATCCTAAAAACATTTAACCGCTCATTCGAGAAGCTTCGTCAGTTCTAAAAGCTGCCTCGACACGCCAGGACATGTTTGTGTGTGCTCCCCTGACTCAGTAGCTCTGGGGTGTTATTAAGGTCACAGGAGCCAATTCTTGTTTTTAAACAAGTCATTAAAACTGAAAAAAAGAGATCAAAGAAAAAGCCCCAAACTAATATATTAAATTAATACTCATGACGAATGTATGCAAACTTCACACAATATTCTCATTGAGCCCAACCTATTGATTCCATGTAATGACAAGAAGATGCAGATTTCTGTGTAGAAAAACCCCCACTTTATTTACAGTATAAGAAATGCAAAAAAAATGTATCAAGCATCAAAATCCAGAATATTTAAATATGTCATTATTTTGTTTATAAAATATTTCCAAAATATGATTACTATGCTCTGCACATCAGCCTACGGGAGCGTTTAGCAGCTTTCAAGAATAATTCAAGAAGCTATAATCAGACGAGCAAAGAAAAGTGATGTAGGACCTTATCGGCGTCTGATACTGTGTCTTAAAGTCCACATCACTTTCACTCCACTGCAGCTGCTGCTGTTAAATGTATAAAACATTCAACAGGAACCTGAAATGTTGATCTTCAGTCCAGTTCAGCACAGTGTAAACAAATCCACCACAGCAGCAGCTCACCAGAGCGTGCTGTTGTACCCTGCTTTGGTTTACATTTCTCCACTGGTCAGGCAGTCTCACTGCTGGCAGATGGAGGTGAGTTGTTTTCTGCGTCGTGGAGGTGGTCGGCGGATTTTATGACATCGGGATCTCTTGGACTTGCCACCATCTCCTCACTGTTGCAGTTAATGGGGGAGCCGATCTCTGATGAGCGCTCCCCGGGCTTCTCAGGGGTGGCCTGCAGTGGGGCGGTGGAGAGTGGCAGATTCATCATGTAAAGCATGCTACCAAGACGTCTGGACACCTGTAGAAGAAGAAGAGGAAGAGGGAAGGAGCACGCAGATGTTAACTGAAATAATTTGTGCTATAGTTGAGACATTAGCGTATAAGAATGAATGAAATACAATTAGTGAATAAACTTTTTCACAGTAGACATTTTAACTCTCATAGTAAAGAAAAAATTGGGTTTTTAATAGGGGCTGTACTCCACTAAGGACATGTTTGGTTAAACAAACTTTACTTTATCCCTTTAATAAAGTGAGGTAACTTCAGTTCAAATCTATGGAAGCTTGTTTCTGCAACAACAACAACAACAACAAAATGTTAGCCAAAACTCAAAATTTCAGGTTATTATCTTAAAAAATTTGACTTACTGACTCAAACTTCTGAGACAATTTGAAATTTCTAGTTATTGAGTCAGAATTTTGGGATAATAGCCGAAAGCAAAAATGGTCTTTTGTCACTGGTGGAAACAAGCTTCCACACAAAGCCCATAAAACACTCAGCAAGGATATTTATAAAACCATTTCAATGATCATATAATTAAAAAAAAAAAGGGTTTAGATAATTTTAAATATTCGCCTTTACTTTAGATTCTACACAGCCTCCTCACATGGAGTTGTATATATAAGCGGTCATGTAAATAAACCTTTATTCAAGATTTATCCTCGTACATCAGATAATCCCTTCAAATCCTGTCTTTGGTGGCTCAGGATTGCATTTCCAGTCAGAATCTGTGTTTTTGTACCTGTGAGCGGATCTTAAGAGCTGGCCCCAGCTTCAGTCCCAGTGTATCCAATAAATGCTCCTCTGATAGGAGGGGCAGCGTCTCTCCGTCAATCATGTGGTCCTTGAAAGTCTATTAAAAATAACCCAACATTAGAAAGTCACAACAGAATAAATTTAGAGGCGGCAACTACATAAATGTGAGGCTACTAACCTGGGCATACTCTGAACACGTGGGAATACTGTTAATAAAGTTGTACACATCATTCACTGTCCACTTCCTGATGTCTTCGGGCACCTCCTCACCATTTAGAAAGAGATTTGGTGGGCCTTAAAAGACAAAAAATGCAAGTATATTAAATAACTGGCAGCAGAACATTTCACAGTTATAGGCACAAGTGTTATTATTTAATATTTCTCACCAGGAGGAAGGAAACCATTTCCAGGGACTGGGAACATGTAAGGGATCCCTGTTAGAGTTCCTCCAGTGGAAGGATACATGAATTTCTCCTGGAAAGCCGAACATTGGCTGGATATGTCTTTATCATTTGTTCCACTGTTGGCTGCGTCTGAACTCCCATCTTGGCTGTTCACGCAGGCTTTCCGGAGGCCTGGCTCCCCATCTTTGTAGTTCTTCCTGCTTACAGTGGTGAGTTCAGGGTCTACTTTGGCCTGATGATGTGTCTTACTGGTGGAACACTCCTCTCCCATGTCCCCCTTTGGCTCAAGCTCCTTCTCCTCCCCCGATGCGGCCCCTGGGCTCTGCTCTACACTTTTATCTTCAGTCTGGCCCTTCACGTTGGACACATGGCTCTCCATACTCTTGTGAACAGTTGGCCTCCGACCTGCTCTGCGCCCCCGCTCTCTGTGCAGCGTGCTTATTGCTGGATATGGGTTGGCTGACATGAGAATATTGTTGGAGTGCAGTTCATCCAGGGTGGGCCGGTGGACGAAGACATCGTGGCCGTCTGGCATGCGCTGACGACCTCTAAACACCATGGGGTTGGAAGGGTATGACATGGGATTTTCAATTCCCATCAAGCCTTTCTGGTGTGCGTTCTCCAGCTCCTTCTGATGCAGGATGGCGTTCATTTCCATTCTGAAAAGAAGTGCATACAAATATTTTAGACATATTTGTGCAGCAGTGGTGATGGAGCCATGATATAAAACCCTTGCTGCAGCATGGGTGGGGGGATTAAGTCTCAGTCGTATTCAGTAAAAACAGTGATGCAAAGCAGCGTGTGGGTGGAATAATTTCTGTGAGATGATGATGATGGTGATGATGATATTCGGCATGTAATACCTGGCTATATTTTGCTTGTGAATGAGCTCCTGTCGCCGGGCAACAGTTTCCATGGGCTCTGAGGGTAAGAAGCCATACCCAGCTGAGAAACAGGAAGAAACAGACAGGCTGTCAATGCCTATCACCCTGCATTAAAGCGACACAGGCTGTCTGGGAATTATCTTAGGCGATATTTCTGTGGCGCTCACCTGGTGCAGGGAAACCTCTTCCAGGAAGGACGTTGGCATGAGGAGGCAGAGGTGGACCGAGGTGAGGGCCCATGTGCATCTGCCTAGCTTCAGACGGGACCATCTCGGTAGGTGGAACTAACTCCCTGATAAGAGGAAAAAACAAAGAAGAAAACTTATGAACTAGAAAACACTTTAAAAAGCATATATTTGTAGGATCAAAATGTGGAGGACCAAAGTGGCCAAAAACAAAGTGTGTATTACTCTATTTATGTTTCGTTTTTAAAATTAATTTATTTGTATTTATGAATTACTGTTTTCATATTTATTTCCCCTTAATTATTATTTTTTTTTTTTTTTCGCTGACATTTCTTTATGCATTTCTGTTTCACATAAATTTAGTTTTAACTGAGAGATTTTCAAAAAGCCTCTTCAAGGAGGGGAATAAATTAGGCACATAAATTAATGCATACATAATAATTTTGGCAATTTTGGAGCTCCATATAAAAACAGCTGGTTTGCGAGGTCTATTTTAGCCTTATAAACATTTTAATTGTCCAAAAGAACAGAAAAGAGCAGCAGATTTTTCACACGGACACCTCTTGCAGCATTTTCTTCTACTCGTTTTCTTGTGGTTGCCCTTTTTCAGACAACTATTGTTGTAAGTTTAGGAGAGAATTCAGCTACAGACCTCTCCATGAACCGAGGTTCGAACTGTGCGGGGACCCCCTGTAACCTCTGCTGCCCCTGGGCAAGGATCTGCGGTGCCATAGCCATCTGGTTCCTCATTATTAGCTCCTGCCTCTGCCTCAGCTCTGCAAGAAATGAAAAAGCACCACAGGTCACCGGGAGGCCGTTTTAGCTGCTTCACCTGGAGCATGCACCGACTGTTAAAGCTGGAGCCTCCAGGTGCTACTGAGCAATCCACCAACGTGCAAACACGGCGTGAGGGAAGGTGACGGAAAACAGGCTTGATCACCAAATACAAATACAGAATCCAAATTGCCAAATACAGAATCAACTCTGTCTATAAATAAAACCTGAAAAGTTAAATAATATTTTCTTGGTTTATGTTGTTACGCTGCTCATCCTCCTCACCTCCAGCAGACATCCCATTGACGAGTCGGTACCAGTGCTTCTCATCCAAAGACCCCTGCTCCCCTAGCGCTGTCATCTTCCTCAGCTGCTCCCGTGGGGTCATGACACACTCACGACCTTTGACCTCCACCTGAATGCTGTTAAGAAAGAGAGCCAACTGAAGGATTTCTATAAACTAGACAGTTTACTTGACACATTGATCCTATAACGCTCCGCATGGCAGGTAAAATAAAATCACAGAAGATTATTTCTCACAGTAGCTGAAACCGAGCCAACTACAAACCCCTCAGTGCTGGGTGCGTTTTTGTAATTCCTTCACATCACCACTAGAGAGAAGCAGTTCTCTATCTCACGTTGATTACTGAACATTGCAGGTAAATTCTGCCTAGCGTCTGTTATTACATACTTTATGACTGCAAAGATGCAGCAGTGATTTCAGCAGCATGTAAATATTTGTAAACGGCCTGTAAGCGACCTTTTTAACTACAGCTAAGTATAACTCTTACCTCACCTTTTCCACAGACCTGGCCTTAAGTATTAATCTTAAACCTACCTTAACGCTAATACCTCGCCGTAATGCAAATCAATCCCGAACCGTTAAATCCAAATCCTAACCCCGTACGAAGGCCAGAACAAACAACTGGACGATTTCCTCTCATCTTTTCTGTCCTTGCAAGTGCTGCTGGTCCTCCTGTACAGGGATAGAGACGCACTCACATGTGCGCTCACCCCAGATACCCGCATTGTTCTCGGCTGAACCAGCAGCTTGTGCAGATAAGTGCAATCGACTTACAGACCTCCAATTAGCCTTCCACACTGCAGAAATCCCATTACAAAATATGATACTGTAAACGACAGTAATCCAGCGCTGCTAATCCAGGGCCGGTGTGCATCTGGAGACATGAATATGGATGCTCACCCCACAGAACCACCTCTTCATATGAGGTTTGCTGATTAAACTGATGAGCCTGCCAGTGCAGGGACATGTGTAAGCTGTGCACATGCACTTGGACATATTATTTCTGCTGTACCGCCCCCCTCCGTCAAATGCTGCCATTGGATTTGCCCCCAGGCCTTGTGCATTACCCACAGTCTCTCAAGTTCCCTGTGAAGCCCATCTAATCTGACGACTTTAATCCCCCTGTTAGTTCTGCAACAGTCTGCCACCTACATCTGCTGACCTGCCTACTGTCCGCCCTACTGCCCCATCCAACCCCCGTCCCCACCTTCACAGGTCCCTGCTACCCTCAGGATCCTATTAGCTAAGTCCTGGCTATACAGCACTTTAAAGGGATGTGTTGGAGGTAATCCGCACGTTTAGAGTTTTACCCTCAGCAAACCTTGCCTGTAAGCATCCCGGACAATACACCCTAAGTGCTAAGCCTATTAGTCTCCATTAGCTCCCAGGATGTCCCCAAAACACCTTGGGGATAAATCTGGGGATGCAATCGGTTTATGTGGAGCTATGTGGCGGGAACACATGCCCCCTTCACCTCCCTCTCTGCCAATGTCACCGCAGCCATCAGCAAATAAGAAGAAATGTATTTACACGGCATTAATGTCCGTGTAAATCCCGAGTGGGCACTGAGCTCCGAGCCTCGCCTGAAGTGTCATCGCCTTTACACACAGCCAATATTTACACTTTCATCAGAAAGGAAGTAAACTGCAGAATTTATTTAAAGACTAATTGTTTTTCAGAGTGTGGATAAACACCTAACATAGTTTAAATCAGTCAACATGTCAACGAAGTAACAGAAGTCTGATTCCAATGAGCCTCTAAGGAAAGTGCGATAGATCGCGTTATGTGATTACAGTAAAGTTCATTTTCACGAAAAAGATAATCCAGTGATGTTTGAAATATTCTGAACGTTTCATAGAAACACTTTCAGCTATTTCGTGAATAATCACGACGCCTTCAAAATCCAAATAATAATGAAAAAAAGATCTCATTTATAATTCTGTTCTCTTTTTGTAAAACAAACAGAAAAAACAGTTACATCCTCTGACACACTGATGTCAGGACATAAGGTCACGTTCATCAGTGGCAGTGCCAGATATTTACCTGTTAATGTTCACCTCTTACACTGTTAGACCCACGTCAAAGCAGCCATTTTGAGTTTAAATACACGGAAAACAAAAGTGCTGCTGATCACACTGTACCTAAATACAGGTTCACTCTCAGCAGCAACACCTGTGTTTACCTGCGATCCAATTTTTAAACAGCTGCACAGATAAATACGGTGTGACGAAGATCTAAAATTCCTTAAAACTGGGCATAATAGTTTTTTTTATTGCAAATTTAAATATCCGCTGGTAAACGGGGAAATATTCATTATTATCTTAAACATCAGCATCATTATCACAGTAAGCACTTTTCCTCATTTAAGTCAATTTATTACTTCAACTCACGTTTCTGCACACACAGCATATGACACCCTGTCTCCTTCAGTTTAACAGATTAATTCACATCAAGCATCATAAACAGAAAATGTACTTTAGGTACCTAAATGTACCTGAAGTGTGTGAGGTTTGCTGTTGATATAACATTTTAAATTTGGGTTCAGCCTGTGCACAGACTATGCATAACTTCCTGCTGTGCATTTGCACTTTCTTTCTTTTCTTTCTTTCCTTTTGAGCTGACATATAAATAAGTCTGCTAGGATTCTCAGCAGAACAACACAAAGTGTTTTTAAACAGCGAGTCTGATATTTATTGAAATTAATGCTTTGCTCTTTAAATGTGATGCATCAGAGGCAGAAACTGGAGTGTCTGTGAACTTGAGCCATTCAGAGGAATCCTTTATAAGGCCTGTTGGAAACAGCTAACACTCTGATCACGTTAAGTCTCTTAAGTGAATTCGTAGCCTGAGACTGAGTTTACTGCAGTAACAAATCTTCAAAACTGGCTTCTTTTGAAGTGAGACATGCAAATTTGAAGTGGTCGCAGTGTTTTTCTTGTTTTTCTAAGTGAAACTTTAGTCAAAGGTGAGCTACGGAAACTCTTGTCATATTTCCTTGACAAGCAGAGGCCACACCGCAGCTGCCAAATCCGGGGATTGGACTCTTTGGATTTACTGTTGCCTGGTTAATCTCATTACAAGCATGAATTAAAGGGAAAAATTGCTGACAACTTAGATGGAGCCCTGAGGAGGTCATATCAGACAAGACAGAAGTATTGTCTAGCCTTTCCTAATCCCCTCACAAAACACACATGAGCTAAAGCCATGCAAATACTGTCAGTTGCATGAAGCAGATTAGATTTTGTGACAATAAGTGCCGAGTTGCAGATATCACTAGTTTAAGAAATGCTTGTGATCATAAACTCACATAACAAAGTGTTGATTGAAAGGATGAGTATTAATTTATATGTGCAAATGCAAAAAATATGCAAGAAGCCAATCCGGAAATACTCAGTGAGCGCTATATGCAAAATCTGGGCTAGTTATCATGTTAATTATTTGGATTTCAAGGTTGTCCTTTAATTGTATTGGCCTTTAGATTATCCACATACAGAAAAAAATGATGCATGACAATATTTAGCATAAAAAGTTTTGCAGTTTTGTATTTTTTGTGGGTTTTGTGGGTAACAGTAACTTTACTCATATATGGCACTTTTACAAAATGCATTGGCAGAAAAGCAAAAGCAGAACGGCAAATTCCAATAGAAAGCTGGACATTAAAAACAGAATACAACTAAACATAAGACAGGATGTCCTATAACATCACTGAGTTTGTGACAATTAAAGACATAAAACTGTTAGACGGGAACGTACAGAGAAAATCAATCAGTGTAAAATACTGAAAGAGGATGTTTTCATCCACCTACCTTTAGGTTCACACTGCTGAGCAGAGATTGAAGATGCCGGTGTCTCAATTCCAGAAAAATGAAAAAGCCAATAAACTAAAATCAAGTTAAAAATGTTTCCCCAAAAGTTTTTGGCGAGCTCACAGATCTTCGTCTTTCCCTCTTTCACGTCCAACTAAATGGCCTCCTAGGACTTCTGGCCAAGTGGTTTGAGTTCAGTCTGCTGCCAGCTAACTGCCTTAACTAAAAAAGACCTGTTAAATACTGATTCATTTCATCTCCATTAGCTGGCCTTATCTCCTGTTTTAAGCCCTCCCTGCCCTGACATCACTATGATCTCCCATCCAACTGCTTGCTGCACCTTGCAACTGATGTGTAATTACTGAAGCAGCACTGGCCCTAAGCATGGAGTGCTAAACCTCTTTCAACGTTCACCTCACTAATCCCTTGTTAGCACTTTAGGCCATAGTTAAGACACCTAAATGCTTAGCTTCCTTTTCCAGTAGTTAAGTGACCAACCCCTCCTTAGCTGCTCTGTGGCCACCTGCAGGGAAACTGCATGGCGCAGGTTGCAGACCTCCTACTGCTCTAGTTTTTGTTGTTTGTTCGCATGTCTAGTTTGAATGTCAGAAGTATTGCTCTCCACAGGGTGCCAAAGGGCTGACCCAAACATGCTTGGTGGTAATTTGGCAGAAATCCGACTAAATGTTGGCCAGATCATCCTCTCAGACCTCTTAATCTGACAGTTTGTGCTCACCAGCCGCTTACAGCATAGAGCTGCACTTCTAGGAATGATGTTTTCCTTAATGCCTGGGGTTTGTGGGGGGTGGAGGGACACAGGTGGTGGGTTGGTAGGACATTTTAAATGGAGTGGGACAGTCTGGTGCTTCTGTATCTCTTTGCAAGGAAGCAATGAGCCTCCAGAGAGCTGAGAGAAACTAGAGCTGAGCACCCTGACTGCTCATCATATACATGCCAAATACATCAGTTAAAGGCAAAAAGGGAAAAGTAGAGACTTTTAACTATTTATTTTTATATACAGTGGACCAAATATGTTAGAATCCACCACCAATGAGATGTTACTAATGTGTTAGGTTTTTATTTTTTAATGTAAACTCACATTTAACGGTGCTAAATCAACCAAATTCCCATGCAATACTGCAGAGGTCACATCATCAGTGTAAGTGCTTCTCAGCAATGATTGCACTGCACTATAAAGCCTGATTGTAACTGCATTACAAGTTTTTTAAAAATACAATTTAAGTGATTAAACATCAGTTTAACATGTGACAATTCTTCATTTTCCTTGTAAAGGAAGGTTTCTTCCAGAGAATTTACTTCATCCTACCATAGGTGTGACCAATAATCTCAGCCGTGGGCAAAAGATGGCACCCAGTTTTATTTACGTCAGTGGTTCTGTGTCACTCCACAGCAGCAGTACTAATCAGTATAACACTCAAACTGCATATAACACTTCCTCTGTGGAGTTTGTGTGTTCTCCCGGTGCCTGTGTGGGCACTGGGATAACCCTGTGGGTACTCTAGCTATCTCCTACAGTCCAAAGATATGCGTGTTACATCAGCTGGTTATTCTAAATTAACCGTAGGTGTAAATGTGAGCATGCATAATTATCTGAGTATCGTTATCTGAGCTCTGCAATAGACTCGTGAACCTGTCCTGGGTGTATCACACCTTTCTTTCAGGGTTAGCCAGAGTTCTCAGGGCTGTCTTTAAACTTTTTTATCTGCTTTAAATACTATAACATGGACTAGCCCATCGTTTTTATGCAGATGACACCCACATTTACTCACTCATAAAAATAATTGAGGTGAACAAATACTGGCGTGTCTAAAGGACATTAAAGCATGAATAGGATAAAAATGTTTAATTTTTTCAATGAAAAAATGTCTCCAGACAATGACCTCAGTCATAGTATTTGTGTTGTATTTGTATTGTATTTGTGTTGCCTGTCTCGTAGACCTGGGTCCTCTGCAGGTGTGTGTTAAACCCACTGGATTATGATTTACTACTTGTTTTTTTTTATTTGTTTTATTTGTTTTTTATTGTTTTGCTGCTTTGTACAGCACTTTGTCAAACCCTGTAGTTTTTTTAAAAGCACCATATAAATACAATTAGATTCAATAAAATATTTTAAAAATAAGAAAAATGCAACATATTGTTTTATACATCATTTTAGGTGATAAAATACACTAAACTAAGAGTATCAGATGAACCAGCTGAAGTAACATTATTTAGTATTCCTATGTTTTTTTTTAAATTGGGTCAGCATATTTCTTGTGTGTTTAAGCAGTGATTTGGGAGACAACTAGTTTTTTTTTTTAAAATAAAAACAACAGCATTAATAAAGTACTTAAGAATTAAGAGAACAAAGCATTAGGACATCTAAACCGCTAATTTAGGAATCTCCTGGGGGTAAGCTTTTTATAAGGGATTTCTGTCCAAGTTGCTTGCACCCAGTATTATGGAGTCACAGTGAGGCAAAGGGATCAGAGCAGGTTTAACCTCAAGAAACGGGTCTGGCTATAAATTCACTGGGTCAGTACAGACACCATCCATCTTCTAATTACAGCAACAATCTGGTGTCCGGATCACCTGCATTTCCTGTCTTCTTCTCCACACCAAATGACGACTGTACCGAAGCCGTAATCCCTCTAAGTTGGAAGCATTACGTCTTTTGTGGCTGGTGGAAATCTTGTTTAGGTCTTGATTACTGTGAGATAATGGATAGTAGGATTCTTCAGGATCAAGATTCCCTGAAATAACAGTTTGTGTTGGAGTTCCTGAACAAAAACTGTGAAGATGTGCTGATTTTATACATTTTAACTTAAACACTGAATCCAAAAAAGATATTGTTGTGTGTCTGACTGGAGGAAACATGAAAAAGGTTTCAATTATTTTAGCATATCTGGAGGTTAGAGTTAGTTTTGTGTGTGACACATCAGGTATGTTGTGTCAAGGCTATCCGCAAAAATAGGTCTCTTCACATGTACACTAGAAAACTGTGTTGTTCTGCAATGACAAATTAGATGAAGTTAAAAAAATCGGCAGATTTAATAAAAAAAGAAAACCGATTCGTGGTATTGTGTTAATAGAACCTGACAAATAACAGATTTTTAAGACTGAAACCAACACCAATATTTAACAATTCGATATATTGGGCATTTTTATTTCTTTCAGAGATCCTAAACATAAAACGATTTCCATAAAATTTGTCACATGCAATTATACCACAAGTCATGGATTACCCATAATGCTCTACCAGACTCTGGTCAGATCAGCTGATTTTTGTAGTTTGTGGAATTTCAAAAGCAGGAAACTTGCACAGTGCCCTCTGGTGGACCAACTTTGCAACACTGACATTCCTAACATGGCTGAAGGGTGTTTCTCCTGTCTCTTCTTTACTTTTTCAGTTTTTCATTTATTAGTCATTATAAATATCGATACCTATGTATCAGCTGATATATCACTGCCAGCAACATATTTGTGGGCTTCTTCTGCTATAAACTGTGGGCAGTAAATGTTAAAGAGATCATCAGGATAAATCCTTATAAGTTATGTACTTGTACCTCAGTGGATCGCTCCTACTCACTTGGGGAAGCCACTGCTCCAAAGAATTCTGTTCACAAATTGAATTATCTCTGAAAATGTTTTAGCAGTTAAGATGTATTTATGAATATTTTGGTTTTTATTGCATTGAAAAAAGGTTTTGTATTATATAATAATGATGAATGATGACTTTTTATCATTAAGTTATGATTAATCAGTAAGAGCACCTGCTGTTTTCAGACAATCCTTTGGAGTCCTTATCTCCTCTAGATGGGGCACACACAAGCAAAGGAAGCCATCTTATATTATACATAATCACCTTTGGTTCCCACTATATTTTTCTTTAAATGTTATTCAACAGTCAAGTTCTGCATACTTATCTAACTTTCACACGAAACTAATCTCTTTCTGTCTGAGGCCCCAATTCTGGAGTAGATGAGAATGGGACCAGATGTTGAGCATCTCATACCTGCTTCCTCAAAATAACCTCACATGCTAATGGGAAGGCGGGGCTGATCACCGACAGGTGTATAAACATTGAATGAAAACACAGAGCGTCACTACTACCCAGTAAAACAGGCAAGTGAGTAACACCCGCATGTACCCCCTGTTCTTTATGCTTTATCTTTAAAAGCTGACAAACTTTTTTTTTTGTTCTTTACAGGTTGTGGAGAAAAATGAATGCCATCCAGGTGATTTCCCTCACTTTGCTGTCCATTGTGGCAGCCGGTGCTCAGTCTATAAAACCAGGAAGATGCCCCGTGCCTGCCGTTCAGGAGAAATTTGATGCTGCAAGGGTGAATACCAAACTCCTCACTCTGAGTTGTATTTTAATTTATCTTCATTAAGGTAAACTGGAATGTCCAGTGTGCACATCTGCCTCACAAACAAAACCAATTCAACTTCCTCTACAGTATCTTGGTAAATGGCATGAGATCCAGAGACTGTCAAACAGCTTCCAGAAGGGCCAGTGCAGCACTGCCACCTACAGCCTGCAAAGCCCAGGAGTCGTTGGTGTCCTCAACAAGGAGCTGCTGTGAGTACTTCAGTGCCTGAGAGTACTCAGGCACAGAGCTGAGGCTGTTAGTCTGCTCTCCTTTGCTCACTGATCCGTTATCCGAATAATGTTTGTACAAGTCAGAGTCTTTGTCCTGCACCATTTCTCTGGAATACATGTAAAAGATATAGATATGGATATATCCATGGTGCTGTCTGTGGTGCTGGAAGAGCAGATTTGTCATTGGAACCGTGTCCTCTCAGTCCTGCTCTTCAGTCTCTTCTTAGATTTAAAATATCATTTACAATAAATGGTTAATTCCTCAAACCTCAGACTGCATCTGAAAAATATTTTAGATGAGACACAGTTTAGGTTTTACCATAATGTATAACCAGTAAATGAATAAGTCTATAGAGAAGAAGGATTCATCCTGAATCCAATCCATAAAAGTTTACCACTCCAGCTCAGTTTAAATGACTCTGTGGAGTCAGTTGTGTTTAATCGAGCCTTCTGCTGACACTTTTTTTCAGTTCTGTTTTAACATGGTTCTCTCTTGATATTGTGTTTTAATTGTTGTGCAGTGCTTTGTGACTTTCATGTCTGTGAAAAGCACTACATAAGTTAACTTAATAAAGAAAAAAAAACCCAGGCTAGTCTGATTGTTAATGGCTGTGGTGTTCTCTGACTACCAGCCCACCCTTTAAGGAAATGACAAATCACCTGCTGACTACAACTCACCAACATTTCCTTTAAGAAGAACTTGAATTTTACATTTACAAACAAATAATACTAAATAAAATGAAAAGTACTTTGAAAGAGTAAATAAGTTGCTTTGACTCTGAACAGTCTGAACATAAAAAGTATTTTTCTTTTTAAAATAACTTTTAACTGTTTATCTGCTTAAGTCCTGACGGCACCATTGACAGCATCAACGGCACTGCCAAGGCCGCAAGTTCATCTGAGCCTGCCAAGCTGCTGGTCACCTTCTTTGAGAGTATGAACCCTTGTTTTTTGTTTTTACACACATATTAAACATTTTAAACTGGAGAGCTGAATTGTACAAAAATCCCTTTGCACTCACCTCCAGACACTCCCCCTTCCCCATACTGGGTTCTGTCCACCGACTACGACAACTTCGCCCTGGTCTACAGCTGTACTGAAATGGAATCGTTACATGGGGAGTTCATCTGGATCCTGAGCAGAAATCCCACCCTTCCTAAGGAGACCCTGGAGGAGCTGCAGAGCATCCTGTCCTCTTTTGGAGCCAGTGTGGAGAATCTGCTTGACACCAATCAGGATAGAGATTACTGCAGAGTCATGCACGAGTAAACATGTGCTGTGGTTATCACTGAATGTCTCCATGAGAGGTCAATGCAAAAAAAAATAAAATAAAAAAATAAAAAAATTGGGCCTACTGTCAGATATAATACAAGATTAATTAATAATAATTGCTAATATAATGTCTGCTTTAACTCTTTGGTCAATATTTATATTGTTGCACCAATAAAAGTGGACCATTCTCACTGCATTCCTTTTGTTTACTGTCTCAATATACAGCTGCTGACACTGACACACAACTGAACCAACACACATCTTTAAGGACAGCTGCATTAGACTGAATTAACTTTATTTGGGGTAACTTTATTTCACTTAATAGATACATTCATTTAAGGTAATTTTCTATTTTTAAAGTTGTGCTTTAGTGAAGCTGGGATCAAACTGGGGTACATTTGTGCCTGTGAGCTGGGTGGAGTCGGTGAAACACATCAAGAATGAAAAAAAGGGATAAAAAGGATTTTAAGTGGTGGTCAGGGTGGAATTCTTACACATTATTAATGAAGTATTTAAAACTGGGCTTTAAATGACTTTTCTCTCTTTTTTTAGTTTCCTTCACCTTGTTCCATAGAATAGGTTTTTGCTTTTTTATGTCTAAATCTTTTAACTGGAGCTGCTCATTTGTTAGGTTTCATCCTCAGCCTCTTTGCCTTCACTGTAGCTTAATGGAGATGAAATTGGGCTTTTCTTTTTCTTTTTCTTTTTTAAAGTCTGTTTTCCTTCATGGAGCACTTTGTTTTTTAAGTGGCAATAAAAATAAAGTGTATCATTAAGTTGGATTAGGAAAAAAGACAAAAAACACGTCATGTGACTGACAGCTAACTTTGCAACTCTGAAATTAACCAGTGAAAGGAAGAAGGCTAAAAACATGCTTTTAAGAAGGAGTCTAACCCCATCAGCAGTAAGTAAAGTTGAAAAGAAAAGTGCTGAAGGTGAAAGAGAAATTGGGACTTTTATCTTCTGGGCATTGTTGGAATTTAAATCCTAGTTTTAGATTTTAAAAGGTGCAGTTTGTGTTTGCAATGTCAAAATGGACAACATGAAATTTCTTTACACAGCTTTATTGTTGCATTGTCTTTGCATGTAATCATTGTGTCCCCTGCCTCAAAGTCCTGTGGGCTGAAGTAGGAGCGTACATTAACTGGTTCACTGGTTCACCGGGCTGCAGTAAGTCTCGTCCTGGTTGGTGGGGACCATGTTTTCCACGCTGACGCCGACAGAGTACAGTATGCCTTGGAGCTTCTCGAGGGTATCCTTAGAGAGGGTAGGCTTCCTGCTCAGGATCCAGGACAGCTCCACACGGAACAGGCCGTAGTCGGTGCAGCCGTAGACCAGAGAGTGACCGTCGTAGTCGGTGGACAGAACCCAGTAGGGGCCGGGAGGAGAGTCTGCAGGAGAGGTGAAAACAGCAGGGATATGTGGCTCACTTGAATCTGTCATGACTGAACTTGAAAGTCATTTATGACAACTTACTGTTGAAGGAGACCTCAAGCTTGGAAGGCTCAGCGGGGTCCTTGACTTTGGCAGAGCCGACGATGGCGTTAACGGTTCCATTATCGCTAATAAAATGAAACATGAAATAGAAATTAATTCTACTCGTGTACTTTCCTTCAATTATATATATTTTTTCCTACAAAATGCTCTCTTTGTATAATTCTGGAACAGTACAAAGGTTCAGCCAGTGACCCTGCGTGTTCATGAGGCATGAGTTTTGTTCAGGGACGTTGAAAACATCTGAAGCAAAAACGTCTAGAACGAGGATTTAAAAAGCAGAAGCAAGCGGTTGTACGGTAATGCTGTTTTTAGTAGAATGAAGCGGTGGTGTGAAGAATAAAAAGTCCTCCGATTATTACAATTATGTCAAGGACCATGTGTACTTCTGAGTTTATGCAGAAGTTTTCTTAAAAATTAAAACATTTTCAAAATGTCAAATCTAAACGGAAATATTTTAGCTGCTCACAGAAGCTCAGTGTTCAGGACCTCGATGACTCCAGGACTCAGCAGGGTGTAGTTAGCAGTGGCACACTGGCCTTTCTGGAAGCTTGTGGGCAACTTATGGATTTCATACCATTTTCCAATGTACTGCAGAGGAAGCACGAGATTCAGAGAGCCCATAATTAATATTTTGTGTTTGTAGGAAAAGCAGGTGTATAGATATCAGCTGTATGTCCCACAACATAAAACGGTAGAAGAGGAAAAAATTTAGTGTTCACCCTGTTGGCGTCAAAGTTGGCCTGAACAGCAGGCTGGGGACATTTGCCCAACCTCAAGACCTGAGCGCCGATCGCAACAACAGACAGTAGAGTCAATGCAAACACCTGTGCAGGCTTCATCTTCTCACCTCAACCTGCAGAGAATAAAAAACAAACAGCAAGAGTTCACGCTGGAGTTCACTGAACAAAACATGATGTGAGTGTCAGTTAGCGACAGAAAGAGCCAGAGATGTGAAAAGAATGAATAAATGTAGAGAAGAAACATAAAGAATCACTGCCACTGACTGTTTATTTGCAGGTAATCAGCTGCAGAACTCAGCCTCTGAGGTTCTTTTAAAGATTCAAATGCTTGCATCACTTCATTATCGATCATGGGTCCCACCTCTGTGTCATGATAGGGGGCCAGTGTGAGAGCTGGCACCTGTTCAAATAAATACTCTGTTCAAACAGTAACAGGTTGGTCATGTAATCACATCGCTGTGTTTGTTGGATCTCTTGGATCACTGCTCCCTCCTTCACATTTATTTTTTCCTGAAAGACAGACAACAAATATGAAGATGAACATCAAAATTACTGAAGTTACACTCAAAAAATGATAAGTTAGCAGCTGCTTATTTGCACCTATAAATATTTAAAAAAATTGATTCCCCAAAATGTGATCATAACACCTAATTTCCTGCACATTTTACAGAAACAGAGACAGCACAAGGCTGGACTTTAAACTGAGCCGTTATTTTAAACTTGATTTTACTTAACATGGTTTTATTTTGAAGTTCCTCCAATATATATATTTTTCATATTTTTCTGCCTTCCTGATCTGTGAGGCACTTTAAAGACACTAACCTGCATGAAAGTTCATGCATATTTAGTAATGGAGGAAAGGACCCCAAATGCTGACTCACAGGTAGGCATCAAAAGAAAACAAGCTTTTATACAAGTCGAAGGAATAAACCTGGGGGAGCTAGGAGGTAGGGAACAAAGGATCCCTGACACAGGGTGACACACGGGGCAAACAGGTGGCAGACACAACGGGAACAAATCAGGGATAATGAGACACAGGAAAGTAAAATTAAATAGAAAAAGCACGAGACCAAGGCTACAAAAATAAAACAGGAAGTAACTAAACAGGGGAACATCCTTGACTGAGTCTTGACAATACATGGGGAACACCAAGGAGGCAAGGTAAACTGAAAGAAGGAATATTATAAACAATAAACATAGCAGCAACGGGAACAAAAAACTAAACACAGCAACTAAGAAACAAACTCAAGACAAAACAGTGATGAAGCCAAAAGTGTGTCAATGGCCCAGCGACTGTGACACAAAGAAAGTTGGACTTTTAGCTGTTTTAATTTTCACTTTAATTAAATCCAGACAAAAAGAGGCACAACCCTGTGTTTTGGTATGGAAAAGATCATGTCGGTGAAATTATTGCTTCTGACAGAAAACTGATGATAAACTTCTCCAGTTGAGGAGGAAACAGGCTGCCTGGCACTAAAAAACAAAAAAAATGAAAAGAAAAAGAGAAAACTGATATCCAGGAAGTCATACTTGCTAACTGCAGCCCTGCACAACTGCAAATGTTTCACAGGAAAGAGGAACGAGACACAGGAGACTGGGGGGCACAGTCACTGCTCAAAATACAGTATATGTATTATTATGAGGGTGGCAGACAAAGGCATGGACCAGCAACAGCTCGAAAGGTCATAAATGAGAAGACCGAGTGTGGGAGCATGCAACAAGGAGAGGAAACACAATGAAGACTTGTATGAAAAGAACCAGTAACTCAAATTTATTTACACCCTTAAAGCGGAGCTAAAGGTTTAGTGATAGAGTGGCTCTGTCCAGACAGACGTTTGTTTCATCTACTGAACTACATCTGACGGAGATTCTCTGGGATGTTATAAAACACATATCATCATACTGAAAAATGAAATGACCCAGACTCTAAAAAGGCTATTTTCAGGGAACCTGAGATGAAGTGTAAGATGAAGAGTGTCTGTGTCCTCATCCTACATCAAACAGATTTTGCAGCCAGCGTCAGTCTTTCCACCTTCAGACAAAAGTGCAGCATGAGGTCGGTGCTTACTGCATCTCCTCTCGCCAAGCACACACAGGTGTGTGAAAAAGACGACCTGAGCTCAGGTGTCCCCGCTTTTCTGGACGCTTTGCTCCCACTGCAGCTCTCTCTGCTTCTGGACTCACTTTTCATCTCTTTAACAAAGGGCTTTGAGTGCCTTGAAATGCACTCAGACAGGAAGTGGGTTGAGGGTGACGTAGTTTTTGCGTGTTTGTCATAAAAGGGATTTACATAAAAGAATCAGACGGGGAGCAGCAGGGCTTGAAAAACTAATTAAAAACATTTAAAATTTAGAGATCATTACATGGAGCAGAAGAATGATTGAAAACAGCAGTGTATCGTGATAAATTGCTGCGCTCATTTTGGAATATTAAATGATTAATTATTACTTTTATCTACAGTCTGCTTTGTGATTGGTCTGGTAGAAAATAAAACTGTTGTTTCAAGATAATCCAAGTCTCATTTCAGACAGAAAAATTGCATCACATCACCTTCTGGAGAAAGTGTTTTGCAAACCGCCGTCCGAAGCATTTTACAGCAGAGCTGCCCTTTGATTCAAAGCTGTTCATTTAAATTGTTTGCCACTGAAATATCAAACTGTGAGACTTTTATTCTTTGCAATCCAACCAGAGACAAGAGTCCAAAAGCTGGTGATGCTCGGCACAGGGGTTCTCTCAGCTAAGTGCTAATGCCAGCAGGCACGTTTAAGATGTTCTTGTCCTGGAGGATATTTGACCTGATTATTAAGAATAAAGTCACCTGTGTTATTAACATCTACTGTCATGACAGTCAGACCTGAGAGGGAGGTGAATATTAGAGTATTTTACACAAGAGTTAAGAAATTATTCTCCAAAGTCAGAGCAAACTGGGGCTCATCTTTTCTAGTTTTCTGGAAATGTTATAAAACTGGTGGATTAATGCACTACAAAACACGATGATATTCTTCCATAAAGTAATAAAAGAAACACAGTTTAACTGATTTACCTTATCTTTACTCAAAAAAGTTTAGTTAAGCTCGATCCTGTGATGTTTTTTTCTGTATAACCTGTAAACCTGTGTTAGTTTGTGTTTTGGCAGAGAGTGGAACTCATCATCATCATTATCATCATCATCTCAGCCATGTTTGATATGTTAAAGACTCACCACATACTGTAAAAGCTTAACCAAACACTCCCCAGTCTCAAATAAGTTGTTTTCAAACATGCCAACACTGCACATAAAGTATATCAGAAAAAAGGAAAAATTAACATTTGATGATTTAGGTTTTCCATATTTGAATAGAAGTGGGAAGCAGTGCACAGTTAATTAATCCCACTTCATCTCCACAGGTCATCAGCTGTTATGTCTCCAGCTTCTTTATTGACAGGAATCTGAATAACAACAGGCTACATATTTCTAATTTGTTCACTATTTGAAACACAAAACATTATGATATATAGGCTTTACAGCTCCACAATTTCACTTCAACATAACAAAGACAAATTCCTCCAATTCTGGAGTGTCGATTGCAGTGAACAACACATTTGTTTAATAAATGCATAGAGGCAAAATAACCATAAGTGCTGGTAAAATCCTGTTTTTCATTTGAATAAATACATAAAAATAAGGGTGCTTTGCTATTTTTCTTATATCACATATTAAGTTTCTTATCACTTGGCTCTGAGGTGTTTGTGTTTAATTTAATTTAGCCGTGAATCAGTCATTTCATGAAAGGAATCTGCTTCATGACACTAAAAAAAGGAGAAAAGTCTTTTTAAGGCCAATTAAATCCCTGAAATGACGAGCCTGTTTTAATTTTCATTAACATGAAGAAACATGCAGATTTCTTAATCGTTTTAGCCGACGGCAACGGGAAGCAGCCACTTTCATTTTTAAATTATTGTTCAGGAAGATTTGAGATCATGTTCTGTGACCGTATTCTAATTATTTCATGAAATTAATGATAGAGAAAAAGTGTCGGACACAATAATGATAACAGACAATTTACCGCAGCAGAACAGACAGCAAATGAATATTTGGTGTGTCTGACAGATTTTGTTGTGGTTTGTTCTTCTGTTGCTCGAGGTTTTGGACTGAGCTGCCATTAAAACTCTGATTAATCCACAACCCACTCAACCACAGTCGTATTCGGTCACACGTATACAGAACTGAATTTGTGTTTCTTTGTGGTTGTTTTCTATCATTCAACTGATTTTCAGACTAGAAGAGTGAAGTCAAAGCATACAAAGGCTCTGAATGCAGGGCCCTGAGGCATGAGATAGATCCCACACCAAACTCTCCTGGAGGCTGACAGTGTTTTAGTCTTCCCCGAATGTGAATGTCACACCATATAATTGTTCTCTATTAGACAAACTCAGTCAATTAAAGCAAAGAAAATGATTTCAGTTTTGTGTGCCCTCACTATATTGTCCCCTCTCAAAGAATACTCTTTCTGTTAGACCAAAAATGACCAGTCATGTTGATGTGTTGCCAAACTTAAAAACAAAGTCTCTTTTGAATACAGCACTGGCTTCACAGCAGTGAAAGTTTGCATGTGAATTTGTGAGCTTTGTTGTTCTTCAGCAGAAGGACATTTTCTCAAGCTCTATGTATAGTGCATATGTACATTGCACTATATATAGAGCAGTGTGTTCTCTTCCACATGTTTAACCCATAGCATGCTTGTGTGCACAGCTGCAGGAGCCCCAGCGTGACATGAAATGCACATAACAGTGGCTGTCACGCAATGCTGACAGATCATATTAATGTAGCTTCTGGTAAAGCTTCGTCAGAAGCAACATGCGGTACAAATTATAATTTTTTATCAGCTTATAATTTCTGGGCTGAATATATTTATTTGTGAGCAGTTTGAAGATGATGCTTACGCATTTGCAGAAGCTTATTTCTCTGCAATGAACAAAAGTAACGCTGTCACTCATGACATTAGAAGAAAAAGAGGCAAAAAAACAGTCATGTTGGATTTCTTTTCTTATTGTTTATACTGTCAGAAATTCACTTTTGTAACGGTAAGATCTGCACAAAAGGCATCACAACAAATGCCTTTCAAAATAAAAGACACAATTCTTATAAAACAAGTCTACTGATCAGCTTTTTAACACATTAAAAGCACTGAACACTCATGAGCTTGAGCACATTTCTGATGCATGCTCAGATGTAAGCCAGTATTTCAGGTGACCAGGAGCCAAATGGCCACACATTACATCACCATCCAGCTCTGCAGTCAGTGCTGTATATAAACCCAGCTGTTTGTTTACTATGGCTCCTCGTGCTGCCCCCAAGTGGCCAAAATATCAATCAGAGCAGGTTCAGGAATAGTATTGGCCCTAAATCTACCATAATTATCATCAAAGCAGGTAGTGTACAAAAAATAAAAAAATAAAAAAATAAAATGAGCAGGAATCTCTGCTTGGCTTCTGACATCAGTGTGAGTCAAACTGCAACTTTAGAAAAACTAGTGCCAATTACATTTCACAGTTAAAAACAGCAGTTTACCTTTTCAAATATTTAAATCTCATCTATTTTGAAAGAAGTCCAACTAAATTTGTCTTTCAGTTTTACAGGGAGCAAACATTAAAAGCAAAGTGGCAGTCGAACAGAAAGCGAGCCTTTAATGCTGGTAATTCAGAATGAAGTCCAAAGGATAATCCAAAAGCCTGAACCAGGGAATAAAGTAAAAACGGGAACCACGGCAACACACAGCTGAGACTGACAACATGACAAAGGGCAAGAGGAAACTCCCACAACATGGTAAATGGACTGGTTCTGATACAGCGCTTTTCTAATCTACCTGGGCACTCACAGCACTTTATACAACATGGCTCATTCGCCCATTTATACAAGCACTTTCTTTCAATGCTTTTTCTAAGTGCTTTCTAACATTCACTCTGCGATGAATGCATCCAAGAGCAACTTGGGGTTCAGTATAATGCCCAAGGATATAGGATAGACATGCAGACGGGAGATTTTGTGGCTAAAGCTGTCAGCTACTAATCGGTAAGCTGGTGGTTCAGTATGTGGCTGCTCCAAAGTAATGAGCACAGGGGACAACAGGTGAAAGACATAGTGGGAACAAATTAGAGATGATGAGACAGTGTATGTTCAACTAGATCCGCAGAGCAAAGAAAGGCAGGGAGTAACTAAACAGAAGGCAAAATCACACATATGACCTAGGCATGGAAAGACAAAACGAAACATGAAGGGAAGGAAGAAGAAAGAAAAAAACTATCACCATCTAAAGTGCAGGACTAATGGTAAAATTAATAAAGAGATTTAATTGCAGCAGGGAATATGAAATCTTAAACAGATGAGGATAAATCCCTCTCTCAACCCACAAAAGAAATCATAAACCCACAAAACTCAAAACTGAGTCCAAGAGGCTTGTTTTAACTACATGTGTAAAATATCTTAAAATGTATTTTATTAGTTTAAAGTTTATTTTTAATTTGAGCTTTAGCAACAACTTTTTTACCATGCAGTTTTACAGTGTCAGGAACATGCTTCAATTCCCGCTGAACTATAAGACCCGTGTGTGGGTATCTGGGATGATAGGTGCTGAAGTGGAGGTGGGTGTTTCCACAGAGGTGGTGAGTTTGTTTCCACCTTTAAGTGGCTGGTTAAGATGCATGTGTTAGGATGAGTAGACAGTGAAAAGTGAAAAGGGAGAGAAAAACTTCAAGACAGTCCAGTTTACTCAAAACAGAAAATAGAAACTGGATTATCCTCCACAGATTATCAGAACAAAAACTTTAAATCACATGCACCCAGTCAAAACCAGAACGCCCTGTCCCTTTGCAGCGTTTACATTCTGCATCTTTAATGCACCCTTTTGAAGCCTTCCCTCTCTGTCTTGCTGCTAGTTTGCAGTGAGGCTGATTCTTTGCCTTGATCTTCTGACCAGTCGAGCTTATTGCCTTGATCCTGGGAAAACAGGCTTTGATGCATCTGAGTGCAGCTAACAAGTCATTCCTCTGTGAAGTGTATTAGCTGGAAATTGAGCCTTTTGATCTTTTCCTTTTTTTAATTTAACCTTGTTGGTTGCCAGAAGCCTTTGTCTGGGAGCCTTTCGTCGTCAGATGTAACTGTCAGCTTTTGGTTTAAGCTATTTTGAATTTTAAACAGAATATTGCAGCATTTTAAATATTTAGATTTCGGGGTATAACCAGAGATACTCACGATAAACTATTTTTGCTTTCGTCGTGTTTTAAGCATAAAGAAGAAGCTCTACCAAGTCCACATAGATGCTTGTGTATATTAAAATCAATTGACTGGATTGGCAGAGGCTTGGCGCTCACTGTCAAGATGCCAAATTATTTACTTTATCAGCACATGTGAGAAAATAAATCCTTTTCAGAAAGTCAGAACAATAACAGCAATACCAGTTTTTTGGGTGTGTGTGTATGTTTGATCTGTTGTTACAAAGTCAAACTCAGAAGGATTTAAGTTTTTAAGTTGTTTGTGAATCTTACCAAGAAAATGCAAAAACTACACGAGTTAATTTAAGCTGTCAAAACACGTTCTAACAGATTTTAGCTCGACGGTCCACTCCTCCTTAGACGCTGCAGGCTACATGCTTGTGACTCATCAACACTGCTGTCTGAAAATTATGCTCTTCATCAGCGCCCTGCGGGACCAACTTTTGAATCCTGCTTCTATTTTCAGCTGCGACGGGACTGACAGGATGAGAATTACAACGGCTGAACAGAAACCGGAAGAAAGCAAATGAAATGGCAGTCGATATTTACAGACTTTTTCTATTGTTTTTTTCCCCCTTTTTAATTAGGGGTCTGCCTAATGATGACATCATCATGAGGTCATGCTTGAGGTCTAGTAGTTCCAACTTTTCCAACCCACACATCTCAGTTTGAGCAAATCAGAACCAAGATAGAGCCAAGATGTTTTATAGATAAAATATGAAAGGAATTAGAGAAATAACATAAATAACAGAGAAATAACAGAAATAACACCAAACTGATAATTTGGTAATCCATTCAGTACATTGAGATATTTCAGTTTAAACCAGGGATGTCAAACATAGGGGGAAAGAACCAACCCACCAAAGAGTGAAATCTGACCCACCTGGAGGCTGTGAGCAGAGGTGGGCACTTAATCTTCCCAAGGGGCCACATGAGAAACGGGGACTATTGTGCACCAGCTGCACCAGTGAGCATATAAAGAGATAAAATTAATATTGTCAATGAAATGAAAATGATTCCAGGTTTTTATAAGGTAGGTGCATAAATGCAACATAAAAGGGTCATTTTACCCCACTGCTGGTGGTTGCTAGGCAACATGATGATACTATATGTAATTCAGCTTTGGTGGAGATGTTACTGTCATGAAATAAAAATCATTCAGTGCTTTTTGGAAGGTGTTGCAGGTGCATAGGCGCCAAAAACAGGTCATTTTAGCCCGTTGTTAAGTGTTTGCTGGTGGGATGAACCCGTGTGTCAAGTGTGTCTGCTGAGTTCCTGCATGCACAAGGAATGAAAGGCAAAGATTTGGTTGAACAGCCGTCTCAGTAACAACAACATAAAACACCTCAGAGAGTAAAACGGAAACTTTCTTGTTTGAATCAACAGAAAATTTTGGCCTTTTAGTAAGAGAATAAAAGCTGGAAATAAGCAACTTTTCTGTAATATTTCTTTTTTGTGTACATCCTAAGAGCCGTGCTGACGACAGTAGCATTTCTTAGTGCAGAAGAAATGAAGATGAATTACACTCGGGGTATTCATCATCAGTTTTATAAATAAATGGTTTATAAAATGCGTACTTAAATTTTTTAACACTAAAAGAAAAGGAATTTGCAGGTGTCTTTTTTTAGGTTATTGGGGAATAGTTTCAGTGATCAGGCTCACTTAAGACCAAATCAGGCTGAATGTAACCCACAAATTACAGTGATTTTGACACCCTTGGTGTAAACCATGAATGCTATTATATGCTGTTGGTGCTATAGAGAAACAGAGGGTCATTAAAGAGCAGGAAATGTAAATATGTAAACCATCGACCATTTGTGAGGCCATGCAGCAAATCTGAAGGTTTCAGTCCTTCCAGACAAGATATTATTGAATCAAATCAAATCTAATCATTTTGTACATTTTCTTCATATAAACACACATGAGTATAGCACGCTTGCTCTTAAGTTTTGTGGATCAACATTTCTGTCTTAAAGTACTTGTGTGTCTGTGTACAAAATCATGTAGCCTCGGAACTTGTCGTTTAAAGCAATCCTCTGATAAAAAACAAAACAAAATATATACTTTTGTGTCCATCTGGGGCAGGAGGGCATCCAGATTATTTTATTACATTCATTAAGTTTCTCCTGGTATGTCCCCCATGACTCCAATTTGCTAATAGCTTACTTCATGTCTGAAATAAAGCTGGCTCTAAACAAAGACGCCCATTGAGGAGGCAGAACTGCAAAACCTCGCAGAGGGCTACGTCTCCAACTCAAACAGCAGAGTCGGTAAAGACAGAGCACATATCTGAACCACTGGGACACAGAGGTAAGAGAAATCTGTGGAGATACATGCGAAGGATTAAACTATAAATTAGTTAATATTAGAATATTTCTGCCTGAGTTGATGTAGCAGTAATCTTGTTTGCGTTGGCCATGTTTCTTCTTGGTTTGTGTTACCTTACCTGCTTTTCTTTCATACTCTCTTTAGGTAATAAAACCACATCTTTATCATGAAGCTACCTTTGGCTCTGGTGTTTGCACTCACCCTCCCCATCATCAGGGCTCAGGTTCCCCACTGGGGCCCGTGTCCAGAGCCTGCTGTTCAACCCGCCTTCAGCCTTAAACAGGTACCAGTGACGGTGCAGACTGAGCAGAATATGCTGAACACATTAGGCGTGAATGTCATGAGATCCTTCTTCTCTCGCACAGTTTGAAAAGGAAAAAGCTGACACCACAAACATTATCAGAGATTTCTGTTTAAATATTTTCATATGTCAAAGATTTGCTGACTGTTTATGATACATTCTTATTAAATAGCAAAACGTACATGTTTAGTAATTGCTGGCATTTGTGATATAGATCAGAATAGTGTGTGATGGAAGCAGATAGGAGTGTTTGTCATCATATTTGTCTCTGTATCGTGTGGGCACCAAAAAGTCGAGGCTGGTAGACACATGCATATGGACATAATTAAATACAACTACTACTAATTATAATTACACCACAGTTAAACAAGAATTTATTAATATAAATATTGTTTTCATTTGAAAAAATATATAATTTATTCTATTAAACGTACTTTTTATTTATATAGTTTATAATATATATATATATTTTCAGCATTTCAGCATAATCTTTGTTGTAAGTCAGCTCAGTACCCAAAGTATTGGGTAAGTAAAGCTTTTCAGTACCTTTAATAGCATAGAAATGTGCATACATTAGTACAATAACTGAATAAATGAAGACAGACTTTTTCCCAGAGGGGAAACTTGGCAACACATTGTGTTTAATTACTTCCTCAGCTGGTGTAGAGTAGGTTTTTATAAAACACATACCATATATTAGAGTATGTAGATTTATTCATAGTCTGCACTCACATTGCTCTGAGTTGTCTTTGAACCCGTGCGTGTTTCTGCCCTCACAGTTCATGGGGAGATGGTTTGAAATTGCCAAACTGCCAGCCCAGTTTGAGAAAGGCCGCTGCATTGAAACCAATTTCACTTTGACGACGAGCAACTCCATTCGAGTGGTCAGCTCTGAAATACTGTGAGTCCCATTGAATTTATCTGTGCAAACGTGGAGCCAGGAGGTAATGTCTGCATGTCGTGCAGCCGTTTTAGTCTAACATGAAGTTTGTCTGTCTGGAATAAAACAGAAAAGGAGAGGTGAAGAAAATCGAAGGGATCGGAGTCGTAGAGGATATAAAGAATCCAGCCAAGCTGGGAATAAGTTATTCCTACGGTGAGCAACATTTGGTGACAACACTGAGAATGACTGGCTGTGTTGTGAGTCGTTAAGAATGAAGTGGAAATGTAATGAGTTAATCAGCCTCTATAAGCCACATATAATATATAC